>NC_069500.1:1260957779-1261142779 GCF_027579735.1 Bombina bombina
GGGAATACGTTAACACAGTATATAATCAGAGCATGTATAAGCACAAATGGTCCTAGGGATAGGAGCTTACTAGCTAACAAAAACCCACAAGCAAAAAATGCACTTTCTTTCGACACAGGAACATTTTGTATTCGTTAAACCCAGAACTATAAGAAATGTTAAAATGTACTCTTTTACATGCAACAGGAAAAAAATTGTCCTTTTAACTCCTTTTTTTCTGTTTACATTTTAAACTATATAACAAAGTTTACCTTTTATAAACACATTTACTTATTTACATGGTGCATATTTTACACAAGCAAGACAATGATTTTCCTTTCTTTTCATTTGAATATCAGGTGATACCATCAGGTACAGCTCAGGCCCAGTAGTGATTAGCTTTCTATCTTCTGTTTCACTGCTATAACAACTGCAGCATTAGCAATAATATGATGGGGTAAAAGATACAAGCTACTGTATGAAACACGAGAAGACATTGACCCCCTATGTCACTCTCAATCAGCATTGGATTCCTTGGCAGCGCATTGTTTACTTTTAGCAGGCTGTTTTCCATGTCATGAGCCAGTCGGAGAGAACACCTCTTTCAACAGTCAGGAGTACTAATTTCCTCAGGCCGCTGCTATTTAAAGATGCAAGTAGGGACAATTTTCGCCTTTTTTGTTTTCCCTTGAGTGTGCTATTTTGTATTAAAGGGACACTGAACCCAATTTTTTTCTTTTGTGATTCAGATAGAGCGTGCAATTTTAAGCAACTTTCTAATTTACTCCTATTAGCAATTTTTCTTTGTTCTCTTGCTATCTTTATTTAAAAAAGAAGGCATCTAAGTTTTTTGTTTCAGTACTCTGGACAGCACTTTTTTATTGGTGGATGAATTTATCCACCAATCAGCAAGGACAACCCAGGTTGTTCACCAAAAATGGGCTGTCATCTAAACTTACATTCTTGCAGTTCAGATAAAGATACCAAGAGAATGAAGAAAATTTGATAATAGGAGTAAATTAGAAAGTTGCTTAAAATGTCATGCTCTATCTGAATCACAAATGAAAAAATGTGGGTACAGTGTCCCTTTAACGTGTGTTACTGACTTTGTGCTTTGAACTTGGTCTTTATTTTTTGATCCTGTCTTGTATTTGGTAGACAGATTCTTACTGGCTACTGTTTGCCTCTTTACCCCGATTTTTGCTGTGACTCTGTCTGTTGCTGACCCAGATTGTCTGACCATGCTGTGGATCCTATTCCTGTACCTAAGTTGCTTTTACAAAGCCTCCCTGACCTTATTTTGGATCCCTTACTGATTGGTCATGTTCTGGGTGTTAATCACTCACTGTGCTACAATAGTGTTTTAATACCATTTTCCAATCATTGGATCCTTTTCTGGAGAGAGAAATTCTTCAGTGCTTCCCAGTTATTGATAGCTTTACCATTTGTGAAATGTCTGGCAATTTATAAATGCTTCACAAAACCTAGCTTTAAAGGGACAGTCAACACCAGAATTTTTGTTGTTTTAAAAGATAGATAATCCCTTTATAACCCATTACCCAGTTTTGCATAACCAACACTGTTATATTTATATACTTTTTAGTTACCTCTGTGATTAACTTCTATCTAAGCATCTTCTGACAGCCCCCTGATCACATCATTTTATTTATTATCTATTGACTTTCATTTCAGCCAATTAGTGCAGTGTCTGCCACAATCCACGGGCATGATCACAATGGTATCTATATGGTTTACGTGAACTAGCTCTCCCCTGTTGTGAAAAGCAAATAAAAAAGCATGTGATAAGAGGCGGACTTTAAGGGCTTAGAAATTAGCTTTCAACTGAGAATACCAAGAGAACAAATTGGTGATAAAAGTAAATTGGAAAGTTGTTTAACCCCTTAATGACCACAGCACTTTTCCATTTCCTGTCCGTTTGGGACCAAGGCTATTTTTACATTTCTGCGGTGTTTGTGTTTATCTGTAATTTTCTTCTTACTCATTTACTGTACCCACACATATTATATACAGTTTTTCTCCCATTAAATGGACTTTCTAAAGATACCATTATTTTCATCATATCTTATAATTTACTATAAAAACATTATAAAATATGAGAAAAAAATGGAAAAAAACACACTTTTTCTAACTTTGACCCCCAAAATCTGTTGCACATCTACAACCACCAAAAAACACCCATGCTAAATAGTTTCTACATTTTGTCCAGAGTTTAGAAATACCCAATGTTTATATGTTCTTTGCTTTTTTTGCAAGTTATAGGGCCATAAATACAAGTAGCACTTTGCTATTTCCAAACCATTATTTTTCAAAATTAGTGCTAGTTACATTAGAACACTGATATCTTTCAGGGATCTCTGAATGTCCATTGACATGTATATATTTTTTTTAGTAGACATCCCAAAGTATTCATCTAGGCCCATTTTGGTATATTTCATGCCACCATTTCACCGCCAAATGCGATTAAATACAAAAAATCGTTCACTTTTTTACTAATTTTTTCACAAACTTTTGGTTTCTCACTGAAATTATTTACAAACAGCTTGTGCAATTATGGCTTAAATGGTTGTAAATGTTTCTCTGGGATCCCCTTTGTTCAGAAATACAAGACATATATGGTTTTGGCGTTGCTTTTTAGTAATTAGAAGGCTGCTAAATGCCACTGCGCACTACACGTGTATTATGCCCAGCAGTGAAGGGGTTAATTATGGAGCATGTAGGGAGCTTTTAGGGATACTTTTAGCTTTAGTGTAGTGTAGTAGACAACCCCAAATATTGATCCAGGCCAATTTTGGTATATTTCATGCCACCATTTCACCGCCAAATGTGATCAAATTAAAAAAAACTTAAAATTTTTCACAATTTTAGGTTTCTCACTGAAATCATTTACAAACAGCTTGTGCAATTATGGCACAAATGGTTGTAAATGCTTCTCTGGGATCCCCTTTGTTCAGAAATAGCAGACATATATGGCTTTGGCGTTGCTTTTTGGTAATTAGAAGGCCGCCAAATGCCGCTGCATTTCACACGTGTATTATGGCTAGCAGTGAAGGGGTTAATTATGTAGCTTGCAGGGTTAATTTTAGCTTTAGTGTAGAGCTCAGCCTCCCACCTGAAACATGAGACCCCCTGATCCCTCCCAAACAGCTCTCTTCCCTCCCCCACCCCACAATTGTCCCCGCCATCTTAAGTACTGGCAGAAACTCTGCCAGTACTAAAATAAAAGCTATACTTGGGCTTTTTTTTTGTTTTTTGGCATATTTACATATGCTGCTGTGTAGGATCCCCCCTTAGTCCCCAACCTCACTGATCCCCCACCAAACAGCTCTCTAACCCTCCCCCTCTGCCTTAATGGGCGCCATCTTGGGTACTGGCAGCTGTCTGCCAGTACCCAGTTTAGTAACAAATGTGCCTTTTTTTTAAAAAAAAAATGCCCTTTTCTGTAGTGTAGCTTTCCCCCCCCCAAGACCAACCCCCCACCCCTTCCAGATCCCTTAGCTGTTTATTTCTAACTTTAAAACCTTTTTATTTTAACTTTTAACAGCTTTATTTTTCTGTAGTGTAGCGGTTCCCTCCCGCTCCCGCCCCGTGCACACGCCCACCCGCCACCCCCCGTGCACGCGCGCGCTCCCGTGCGCGCTCCCGAAGTTTCCGCCCCCGATCCCGCCCCCCTTCCCTCCACTCGGCACATCGATGGCCGCCCAGCCGCCTCCCAGAATTGCTCCTACTCACCAACGATACCGGCCACCGATGTCCGGTGCAGAGAGGGCCACAGAGTGGCTCTCTCTGCATCGGATGGCCAAGGGGGGTTATTGCAGGATGCCTCGATATCGAGGCATCACTGCAATAACCGGAAAGCAGCTGGAAGCGAGCAGGATCGCTTCCAGCTGCTTTCCAGACCAAGGACGTACGCCACACGTCCTCGGTCATTAACTGTATTTTTTTTGAGGACGTGTGGCATACGTCCTTGGTCATTAAGGGGTTAAAATTACATGCCCTATTTGAAAAAAGAAAGTTTGATTTGGACTTGACTGTCCCTTTAACTACAAATGTGCTGTTATATATAAAGGAGAAAATGCTGTTTTATGGTAAATGCAAACCAATAAAACTTCTGATCTGACTATTTGCCTATGAAATTAGAAAGCTTGAACATTTAGATTCTCATGAAACACAAACATTCTAAGCTCTCTTCATATGTCTACCACTTTGTATTATAAAGGTTTTCTATTTATCTAGAACCTTTCTTTTATAACTGTTCAGCACATTCTTCCTGAATCTTCTACCAAAACAACTTAAAGGGGTCTGAAAACCAAAAATGTTCTTTCATGATTCAGATAGAGCATGTGATTTTAAACCACTTTCTAGTTTAGTTATGTTATCACTTTTTCTTTGTTCACTTAGTATCTTTTGTTGAAAAGCAGGGACGTAAGCTTAGGAGCCTGCCCATTTCTGGAGCACTATATGGCAGCAATTTTGCAAGAATGTTATGCATTTGCAAGGGCGCTAGATAGCAGCACTATTTTCTGCCATGTTGTGCGTCAGACACCTACCTAGGTATCTCTTCAACAAAGAAAATCATGGGAACAAAGCAAATTTGATAATAGAAGTAAATAGGAAACTTGTTTAAAATTGTATGCTTTGTCTGAACCACTGCTACACAGTCATTGATCACTGCAGGAGTAAATCTGTGTCTACATGGCAACAGCAGGGAAGATTAATTAAACTTAAAATATTTTCAAAGGGTTTCTCCCTGGCTGCAAAACAAGTCAAGTATAGCTAACAAAATTATTAATTATTATAAAACTATTATTTTCCAATAGGATAATGAAGCATGTGCACCAATAAAAAGTCAGTTTTCCCAGATTTATCCTGAATTACATATTAAATATTGAAATATTATTCCAATCAACAATTTGTGTTTACTGAAGTCAAATTCTTCATAGGAAGATGAAAAAAAAAATATGATTGGTTATAGATTAGACAATTAAACATAGTTCAACAGTAGCTGACCAGTGTTAGCTGATTTGAAACATAGAATAGTTACTGCTCATAGCTCTTATACCTGCCTTACAATTAAACAGAAGGTTGAGAATGGATAGAAAAATACATTGGAAATCAGAGGTTGTACCTTGTGAGAGACACTCTACAGGATGCCTTGTGTGTCTCTAAATAAAAACAGGGCTAGATGCACGTGCGACATATGATTAGTGCAGTTACATCTGATCAGACAATCATTCTAAACTGTATACACAGATCCATTCTATAGATGATGATGATGTCATGCAGGGCTTCACATTTATCACTAATTCGATAAAGTTCTTGTACTGGTGATTGTGATTAACATCGACTTTACCTCTCTTAAATACATGGGACAAATTGTGTTACAATTGACACAAGACACAAGTACATTATCCTACCATGAATTCATTTTACGAATATATATTAAAAATAGCGATACACTGCATTTATTTCTCTCTCACTATTTTTAAGCTATAATTTTTAGAATTACACACTATGTTATTAAATTGCTAGTTCTTCTTTAATCTCTAGTTACATCACAGCTTGTGCCAGGAGACTCTTATTATTGAATGCTGTTCTACAGTGCAAAACATATTTCAAATAGAAAATACTCTAAGGTATATTTCATTAAGAAGAATTTATTTTTCATAGCCTTACAATGCAGTTTAGTAATGTTTCTATAATCTAATAACCCACTACCCAGGGGCCACAAAATGGCCCTCCATTCCATTTTATCCAGACATTGACTTGCCAATTCATATTATCTTTCTCTTTCTTTGTAACATCCACAGTGTTTATTTTATCTTCAACTTCATTTCTCTGTACGGATCCATTACATGGCTTCTGGGTCTGTTTTCATAGTAAGATTATTATTATTACTGTATTTATTTGGACATCTCTGGCAAAAGCAAACTACAGGTCCACTACTTTATTTATTTATATATTATCTATGGCTGCTTTTGCTCTACAAAGGCAAAGTTGCTACAGCACCATTTTTTATAGGTCGGGCGGACATGCATCGCTACTGTGAATCATATGCTGTCTGCATTTAACATTACACAAGCATTGATTCAGCCCCAAGCAGGGGCTGTCAATCATCCTCATCAGATGATATAAGGTAAAGGAGCAGCAGTCTCCAGACAACTGCTACTTAATTATCACCGCTTGATAAATTGAGCCAAATGACAGTATTTATTTCTCTCTTCATTTTGCACCCCTGCTTGGTGCAACACAATACACATAGACATAATAAGAAGTGGAGCCTTATTTATTGCTCCCACTCAAGCGTTAACTGCGCTAGAAGTAGCTTTTTGTGCTCATTTGCTTATGAAAGCAAACTTTTTTTTGCTCAGGAGCTAACCTGACAAGCTCAAAAAGTCAAATATAACGTGCATGTTCATATATTCCCCCATAGAAGTCAAAGGAGCAAAAAAAGTGGGGAAATAAACCCATCAACTCGCGAGCAAACCCCTGATAGCATATTCTCATGTGCACTAAACCGACATGAAAATATGAATATTTCACATTCCGATGTTATAAACATAGAATAATATGTTGTATAGTATAAAACAAAGTAGTTTATTTAGTAACGTTTTGGGGAATGCTCCCCTTCATCAGGTCTGATGAAGAATAGCAATTCCCCGAAACGTTACTAAATAAACTACTTTGTTTTCTACTATTAAGACCAGAGAGTGCTGTCTCTTGCTTATTATATTGTATCCCTATTCGAGCACCCTGGCATGTGAAGGACTGTTTGTGAGAGTGCACCTTACTCACTTTTATATATATATATATATATATATATATATATATATATATATATATATATATATATGATTATAAAAAGGTATATTATATATACGGATACATATATAAATATTTATTTAGAATTACAGAGAACATATTCTGCTAATGTGAAATATTTATAATAAATACACAGTATAACACTTTTTATTAAATATGAATATTGCATAAATATGCTTTTACATGTTTTCATCTACAAAGGGCTCCAATGCACTTATATATGTCAATATATGTGTACATATGTATTTATATGAGTAAATATGTCTGTAAATACATAAATACACATATAAATACATAAACACATATGTACACATATATTTTTGATTTTTGCCTCATGGCCTGTAATGGCTAAAATATTTACTATCTTATATTTTTCAGAAAAGTTTTTCCAGCTCCTGGTGTATGTCAATAAATTCCATAGTGCTATACAGGGGATACAATAAATAAAGTAGAAATAAAAGCTGACGGACAGAAAGATTACAGGGCCTTGCTCTGTAGATCTCTGCTATTTTCTTAGTAATGGCTACATTTTTTTTAATTTACTAAAATTTAAGAAATTTCTTCCCAATCCCTCTGAGCTAAACAATTTGCAAAGATAACTTTTATTTGAAGAGTTTTGACAACTTTTTTTTAGTCAGAATTGTAGTTTGCAGCTGGTCAGGTATTGATACTGTACATTTGTTTTAACAAGACACATATGCCGTTCTACTTACATATTAGTTCTGGAAAATATTACTTGGGAAATATTTTGATGAATTTGCCTTTCAGAACATGAGTGATTTTGCAAATATTTCTGCTTTATGCACATGGGTTAGTCCATGTGGAAATTATGCTTACATAAAAAATTGCTGCTGTACATTTTTTCTGTTCAGTGGGGAATCTGAAGCAGTCTGTAAACTATCATCTTGTCTCTTGACAAAACCAGCACACTCTCATAAAGATGTCATCATATTAACCCTGCTATTATTTTTATCAAGGGAAAATGGGATACAATATAAAAGAGTTAAACATTTAGCAAGCACACACTCTTCTTCACTGATGATCTATGCAATAAAAACGCCATTACAGTATAAAGGAGAGCTGAATGCTTTGTGTATGATAGCTGTGCTAAAAATTAATTGTGTTTTCTCTATTTTTTGTAGATATTTAATATAAGTTTCTTTATGCAACTGTTGCTCGTAGCCTATGGAGAATTCCATTTGTTGGATATAATACCAACTGAATATAATATGATGGCAACTGCATTATTATTATTTTTTACTAGATTTCAATCCCTCTTGTATGGTCTTCATATAAACATCTGAACTAATGGTATATAGCTGGTGATTGGTGGCTATACCCATATGACTCTTGTCACAGGTTCACCATATGTGTTTAACTAGCTCCCTGCAGTACACTGTTGCTCTGGAGCTTTAGCAGTTTAGTATGATATATAGTATAATATATTCTTTCATAATTAACTATAATGTTCACTCATAAATCATATCATGTGTTTTTTAAATAAAGGAAGATGGTGCAAAAATGTTTTTTATTAAAGGGATATGAAACAGTGCTCCTTTAGTAAAAAAATATGTTACATAAAAGTAAACATAAAAAGATACTGTTTGTGTTAAAATGAGTACTTAGAAATTATTAGTGTAACCTCTGCCTACAGATAGATAAGGGAGCAGACATGCTAAGAAATTAATTTGCATTCTGCCTTTTCTGAGCATGGTTAGAACCTGACTTCCTGTCTATCTAGCTTTCACTGATTAGTAAACCAGCTCATTTTACTCTAGAAGATTGATTAAATCAAGCTAGATATGCCCTCCTGTAGTGACCCCACCCCCTTGAACAGCTGTAACTGGCAGTAATGCAAAGTGCACAAATTAAGTAAAAATAAATGATGAAAAATACACAGTTCAATGATTTATTTTAAGTATAACCCACTGCTTAGTGCTTTTTTTATTACAACAAATAAACAGACTGTTTAATATCCCTTTAAAGAACATCAGTTAAACATGTTGAAATATGTTTTGCATGAAAATGGTTAAGGGAAAAGGCCTCAATGGGGACCCTGATTTCAACAGATGATAGTCCTTACCCATTGGCTGGTCTGTCACATTTTCTATAAAGGCAATTCTATATTCCTTAAGGTGTGAGTCCTATTTTACATGGGGAGCATCCAAAGGAGTAAGGCATGATGAAGGTGGTATCCAGGCCCCCCCCCCCCAGGACCCCCTGCAGCAACACCAATACTGACTGCAGGGAAAGATGGACCTTTTATAATTGGGGACACAGTCTAAATTGAGGCATCTCAGACCCCTGTACTCGTGTCCCTGTTTTAGATAGTACCCTGCATGTGGTATACAGGATAAGTGTCAATTTGTATACATCTGCTGAAAATGATACAATATCACTAATTGTGTTATTGTTTAAAGGGTCAGTAAAATAAAAAGTAAACCTTCATGATTCAGATGGAGCATGTCATTTTAAATACCTTTCCAAATGACTTCTGTTAAAGGGACAGTCTAGTCCAAAATAAACTTTAATGATTCAGGTAGGGCATGTTATTTTAAACAACTTTTGAATTTACTTTTATCACCAATTTTGTTTTGTTTTCTTGGTATTCTTAGTTGAAAGCTAAACCTAGGAGGTTCATAAGCTAATTTCTTAGACCTTGAAGACGGCCTCTTATCTGAATGCATTTTGACAGTTTCTCACCACTAGAGGGTGTTAGTTCATGTGTTTCCTATAGATAACAAAGCACTCATGCACAAGGACTTACCTAGGAGTTAGCACTGATTGGCTAAAATGTAAGTCTATCAAAAAAACTGAAATAGGGGACAGTTTGTAGAGGCTTAGATACAAGGTAATCACAGAGGTAAAAAGTGTATTATTATAACTGTGTTGGTTATGCAAAACTGGGGAACGGGTAATAAAGGGATTATCTATCTTTTAAAACAACAAATATTGTGGTGTAGACTGTCCCTTTAACTAATTTACTTTGTTCTGTTGATAAAAAAAATGTTCAAGAGCATACCTAGGTAGCAATGCCCTATTAGGAGCCAGCACATAAATGCCTCTTGTCATTGGCTCACCTGATATTTTCAAATGGCTCCCAGTAGTGCATAGCTGCTCCTTCAATAAAGGAAACCAAGAGAATGAAGCAAATTTGGTACTAGAAGTAAACTGGGAAGTTGGTTAAAATCATATACTGCATCTGAATCATGAAAGAAAAAAATTGGATTTAATGCCATACACATCTCCATCCTCTCTCTGAGAATATGAACTGTATGTCAAAGCAAAAACATACCACTCAAGACAGAATCTAATATACATGTATAGCAAAAAAATGTTTCTTATTAAAATTGATACACAGATGCTCATTTAACTTTGGTCCATAATGTCCCTTTAAAAATCATATTATTATTATTTTTATAAAAACTTCACTATGTACATTTTACAAGAAGCTGAACATACGGATGTTAGCACATAATAAGCCTGCACAAACCAGAAATAAGTGTTAGATTTCAAATCGAAGTAAAATACACAAAGGGAAACTTTTGAATTAGTCAAAGAATGCAGCAGATATTATACGACAGAAGGAAAACAATAGATGCTTTTTGGTATTTCTGAAGAAAAAGAATGCAATGAAGGGTAAAATTAACTCATGAAGAGTGTGATTAAATGACAGGGAGGTAGAAGTGTAGAGAGAAGATTTATTTTCAGCACTTGTACTCAGGCATACTTGGTAGAAGAATTCCTTAGGCTTGATGGAGCATGAGTTTCCAATATATGTGAAATTAAGTATTCATTTTCTCCTTCGCTGAATTTTCTTGGACATTTCTCCGAATCTTGATAGATAATAGATAGATGACTAACTAATTTAGCTTATACACTAGCATTTTCCTCTTTTTCATACCTTCCTGTTTAATATTGTAATGATAAAATAAAATATTGCTAATAAATGAAGATAGTGTAATCCTAATTTAAAAAGCAAAATACATTTTAAGTGTATCCCCTAGCCAAGAGATACTGGAGGTGTAAAAGGCACAGTTATTAAAAACAAGCTGCGAAAATTGGCATATATAATTACATTTGTACTCATTTTTTTTCATTATTACGTCTAAATTTGGTATTTTGAAATGTATTAGTATGTTTTACTGGATGTTTCTGTGCTGAATAAATCTGCAAATGAATATGTATACCTGGGTATGCAATAAGCAGTTTTTTACAAGGAACAACTTATGTTGAAAACGTTTTAATTAATGTATTGCATGCAAAAATACTTCAACTGTTAAAATATGTTCTTTCATATGCATAAGAATAATAGGTACTTTGACATCCAAGCCAATAGAGTAATTGGAAAAGGGCATAATTACAGATGGTTGGAATAAAACTATTACATAGGCTATAAGCCCATAGCAAGCTGAATTCAAACAGATAATTTCATTATCAGGTGGGTACATAAAAGTGATGGAGGTATTTAGGCATAGACTAACTCATGCCTGTCAGCTGTCCTGAAATCCCTAAGAATCTATTGATTTCAAACTTAAAGGGACAAAATAATGTAAAATAGTTTTTTCCCTTAATGTGTTTCCAATTACTTTTTTTTTACCAGCTGCAGAGTATAAAATATATGAGATTTGCTTTTTTAAGGCCTATTTGTGTATGTGAATTGGCTGATTTAGTTTTTTGAAGCCACAACCTAATAAAATGGGTTGAGCTTGTAGGAATAATCAGATTTCATTACTTTATCACATTGTGTACATATACCTGCTTCTTTATCTTATATCTGTCCATAAACCAATCACCAATACTTGGAGAGAACAATGGGAAATTAACATTTTATTACTTTATCTCTTCTATACCCCACTGGGAGTGTAAATTATTCTACTGGCTGTGTTAACACAGCTTGGCCTTGAGGCCAAAAACTTTCAGGATGGGTGGGGATACCACAGGCTAAATAAACTAATTCAAATGCCAATATAAGGGTAATGGAAATACTTGTAAACAATGTAATACACTCCAGCAAGTAAAGTGGATCATTGAGAACAAATTAAAGGGGAGAACATTTTTGAGTAAACTGTCCCTTTAAAGGGACATTGTACTGTGAAATCTGTTTCCCCATAATGTATTCCAATTGACTTGTTATACTTACTGCAGATTATTAAATGTATTGGAAAGTATTCCTTCATTTTTATTTTTGTATTTAAAATAGTTGTTTTTGTTCATTAAAACTATCACCTATTGTTCTCAAGGATATGTCTCTTTAAATAAGCTGCCCTGCAGAAAGAGTAAAACTGGCCATGTTATTTGTTTAAATAATCCAATTGAAATGCTAATTAAAGTTGGGGGAGTTCAATGAGCAAAACCAGCAAAAAAATTATATCTTTATCACCCCCACTGGAAGGTTAATTTGCACTGTTATCTCCTGTTTACACAGCTTTGTTACAGCGCATACTAACATATTCATCATTCTGTATAGGTGGTGGTTTCAACAAGCAAAAAATGCTATTTCACACCACAAACCAAAGGTAAAGGATCTATCAGCAAACTATTTTAATATACTCCAGCAGTTAAAATGGATAAGTATAGACATATTAAAGGGAAACATTTTTACAGTATAATGTCCCTTTAAATGGACATGAAACATTTTAGGATTGTAATATATAATGTTTATGTGTGGTAAAGAAAAAAATGGTATTATTATTATTTTTGGTTTGTTTTTCTGTAATTTAACTATGAAGATTGTGGATTTTCCAGTTCTGTGAATTGGAGCTTCACACTACAGACATCTGCTATATATCTGTCAGTAATTTACCTCTGCAGAGGTGATATGATAACTGTAAAACAATGTTTACTCCAGTAACAAGTCAAGGTGCTGGAGGAGTTTGACCATTAAAATTGTGCTTTTTTAAAAAAAAAAAAAGACATTTAATGTCCCTTTAACATGACATGAACATATTTTATTTTATAGTTTTATTAATTAGGATTTTCTAGCATCTTTATTTGTGTTGCCAGAATTTGACACTTTACTGCATTTGAAGCTAAGTCAGGAAGGAAATATTTCCACTCACCTGTGAAAGCACTGACCCATCCCATTAATGACCTACGCATTTCTACTGAATTGGCAGTCAGCACAAATTTCTTTACCAGCAGCCAATCAAATGTTGATATGGGAGATATTTCCTTGTGTGTGTGCTAGAAAACTCGTAGAAATTTTTAAAGACACTAACATATCATTAGACCACTGGTTTTCAAACCTGTCATCAGACCTCCCTAGCAGGTCGATTTTCAGGATTACCTTGGGTGAGAGCAGGTAAAATAACCAGGTTTACTAATCAGCTGTTTATTTCATCTGTGCTCTAGTTCAGATATCCTCAAAATCTGGCCTGTTAGGGAGGTCTGAGGACAAGTTTTAAAACTAGTGCTTTAGACCATATAGTCCTTTTTAATAGTGATTCATTCTTATACATTTTTAGTGATCAAAGGGACATTGTACTATAACACATATGTCTTCACTTCAATGTGTTCCCATGTACATTTTACCTGCTGAAGTGTATTGAATTATTTACAAATAACTTCTTTACCTTTATGTTGTCAGTTGAAATAGTTGTATTTGCCTATTGAAGTACCCATCTGGACTAAAAATACAACAGCATTGCCCATAGAAGAAAAAAATGGGAATAAATGGCAGCTAAATAAACTTCCCAGTCGGAAGGGTCCTTTTGAAATGGTGCCCCTGTACCATCGTTGAACACAAACGTCCAGCTGCCTACCTAGGTATATTGTCCCTTTTAATGAGTTGGTCAAGGCAGCTGTGCTGGATGTCCATACAATTCTGGGCACTTATATTTATAATCATTCAGAATGTGTTTTTGTTTATTAATTGCTTGCTTATTTTTTGAAATATACATTGAGGTAGGCAGATAACATTAAAGTCAGATTTGAATGGCAGTTCCTCTTGAATTAAATTTTTACTATTGAATATTTTTAAAGAAAAAAAAATAAGATTTTTCCATTACAAAAATAAAATTGAAACAGAGACATGTAGCATGACAAATGCTAATTCTTTTATTGTATGTTCATGAAGACGACATTTAAATGTTACATTTTATTAGAAAATGCAACATTTAAACCAGCGAATGTATAAGTGTTCAGCAAATATTCAGAATTAATTTGAAAGAAATGAATGAGGCCAAAATGTGTTGCTTCAAACGGCTGTGCCAAAATATTAGCTCATCTTTACCTTTAGCCTTTAGCAGACTGCTTTTGCCACATCAGAATACAAAGACTTTGGCAGATGGACAGCATCTGCATTAAAACGAATGATTACCAGATTAAGAAAGATTTTTAAGATTAAAATATGCATTCTCTTTTAATCTCATTCTATTTAAATTAACAATGGAAAGGGATGAAATATATTTCATCATGTATAAAATATGATATATATACCAGGTAGCCCTCAGTTTACGCCGGGGTTAGGTTCCAGAAGGAATGGTTGTAAATCGAAACCGTTGTAAATTGAAACCCAGTTTATAATGTAAGTCAATGGGAAGTGAGGGAGATAGATTTCAGGCCCCTCTCAAAATTATCATAAGTAACATCTAATACATTATTTTTAAAGCTTTGAAATGAAGACTTTAAATGCTAAACAGCATTATAAACCTAATAAAATAATCACACAACACAGAATATATAATTAAACTAAGTTAAATGAACAAAAACATTTGCTAAACAGCATTATAAACCTAATAAAATAATCACACAACACAGACTCCACTTGCATTTTTCTGCAAACAGTTCTTTCTATGCATTCCAATCTGGACTGATTTATAGACAGGAAGGTCTTGTTCCTTTGAAATCTGATCGATAGCTCAGGTCTAGTTAAACTGATTAATTTCAGCTTGCTTGGCTTTGCTGCAACACAAGCGGACAGCTCCACTTACTGGCTATTTTAATAAATGCACTGCTTCCCAATGCTTTTCAATAGCAGTCACATGACTGCAAAAAAAGGTTGTTATTCTGAGATGGTGTAAATTGAACCGTTGTAAAACGAGGGCCACCTGTATGTATGTATGTATGTATATATGTATGTATATATATATATATATATATATATATAATTTATATATAATAAACTAACAGTTAACATTACAATATGGTATTGGAGAGGTTAAAAAGACAGTCTACACCAGAATTTTTATTGTTTAAAAAGGTAGATAATCCCTTTATTACCTATTCCCCAGTTCTGCATAACTAACACAGTTATATCATTATACTTTTTACCTGCGTGTTTACCTTGTTCCTTAGCTCCTGCAGACTGCCCCCTTATTTCAGTTATTTTGACAGACTTGCATTTTAAACAATTAGTGCTGACTCCTAGGTATCTCCACAGATGTGAGCACAATGTTATCTATATGGCACACATGAACCAACGCCATCTAGTTGTGAAAAACTGTCAAATGCATTCAGATAAGAAGCGGCCTTAAATGGCTTAGGAATTAGCATATGACCTACCTAGGTTTAGCTTTAAACTAAGGATACCAAGAGAACAAAGCTAAATTGAGGATAAAAGTAAATTGGAAAGTTGATTAAAATTACATGCCCTATCTGAATCATGAAAGTTTATTTTTAAATAGACTGTCCCTTTAAGCATAAACTTAAAGTTAGCATCACAGTGGCAATGCATTGTGATTCTGAAATGAATATGGCCTGGAATTGGTGGCTATACACATATGCCTCTTGTGATTGGCTCAGCAGCTATGTCCAATTCTAGACTTGTAGTGCATTGACTAAAGCTCATTTTAAAAGGACAATGAACAGAGCAGCTGATAAGAGTTAAAGGGACCAGATGGTCCCTTTAACTCTTATCAGCTGCTCTGTACACTGCAAACAGACTCACGTATTTATGAAGAGTCTACTTTAAACTTGTTTTCAGTGTCTAGCGGTTCAAAATGTCCGCCAATCTCCTCCTCTTTCCTTCTTCATTGCCATCTATTTTTTATTTGTTTTATTTCTAATGCTCATGCTAATTGTATTTTATGACGTAGGGTGTGAGTCATTGCGCATGCACAGAATGTCATATGTAGCGGAGGAGCAAGAGTATTAGCAGAAGAGCAGGGGAATTAATACAGTAACAAACCAGAATTGTAGTTAGCAACATTTAATGTTTATTAATATTGTTCTCACTTTTTTTATTTATATAGTGCTGTCCAGGTACAATGTATATGGAGTATGCAAGTGTAATGTAACAAAGATAGAACAGTACAGACCCCAGCAGCCCTGAAAAGATATGCACATGTAGATATCGGCCTGCATCAAAACCTCAGGTCATAATAATGTGGTTAAGCCCCTTCAATTTCAGGGCTTATAATTTTTCATCGTCAGGGAGCCAGATAGCAAAATGTTCAACATCTATCTATACATTTACATTATACAATGGCTAACACAAGGCAGGAAAGGAAGTCATCTCTTGCATGCTTATAACTCTGCAACCTGGCTCTAGCGTAAGGGCTACAAATATTGGACCAGTACTGCTGCTGCTGATTACCCCATTTGTGTAATACTCTTGCGGTCTAATCAGTCTGTTCTATCCGCTGTCATCCAGAAGGAGAAATAAGTTGGTCACAGAGATTTGGGATTTTCTTGCATGGATATGCGCAATGCGCATGCACAAAGCTGCACGTGCAAGCTCACTCTTGCAAGTTACTTTGATTACATAATGCTTCACGTGCAGAAACAACCACAAAAGAAAAGGAAGAATGTGTCAGGAGACTCTTCATAAATATGTGGGTCTGTTTGCAGTGTAGATTGTCCCTTTAAAGGGAAAGTAAACACTTTGTTATTACAATACATTTCTGTTGTGTTGTTATAAGATACCATATCAACCAAGTCTTAATGTGTTTAAAACAAATTAACATCCTTATTACTAAAAAAAAAATCTCAATAGCAAAACTCCACCAACTAATTTGCCTTATTTGGAGTAGCCAATCTGGGCTTTAGTCCACAGACAGCAAGGATAGCCACTGTCTTAAAGTTAGTATATAATGCATTATTTTGCAGGTGTTATTTGATAAAAGGAATTAAGGAAGTTATGTAGCATTGTTAGCCTTGATGAGTCAGCAGGGTGCATTTAAAATGTGAGAATTAAAAAAAAATTAATTTGAAGAGATAAATTGCATGTGAAAGGGGCAAAATAAATAAAGAAAACCATATTACAAAGTTTTAGATAAATATCTCAATGTGTTTACAGTCCCCTGGAAGGTTGATTTTTGCTTCAGCTGCCTTGCTTACATTGCTTTTTTTATTGCCAATGTTGCAGATTGAAGTTTCCAGAGTAGGTGGTATTTTTACAACCAAAAGCCGCTATTCAAATGTCAAAATAAAGGTAAATTAGTTATTTGTAAATAATGTAATACACTTCAGCAGGTAAAATGGATAAACTTACAGTACAATATGCCTCTATCTATGTATTTAACCCCACATTGGATTCTGTATAAGCAACAGCAACATAATAAAATGTTATAGTCTTTTTATAATACAAATGTATTTGTGTTTATTGTTCTTTATCTTATATAAATAACTTTGCAGCCATATTGTAAAGGACAGGCTGGGACAGTTAACAAGTTTATGGGCCTTCATACAATTTTTTTGGCAATGCCTTCACATGTTGCATTATTCGTCTTATATGATTTTATATGTTCGTAAACACTGAATGTAATGCATAATATATCTTTGTGGGAAAGCTGTCGCCTATGCTTTCTTCATATTTGTGAAGACTCCTGGATTCCAGTGCAGTTTCCACATATAAATACAGGTTTCATTCAATTCTGAATTAATTTATATTAAGATCATATCTTCTCTGACTAAAGCTAAATCTGATTTTAAATAATTTAAAACACACAAAAAAATGCTCTATTGAACTCAGACTCCCATGTGTTATGAAATGATTGCAGATAAATACTGTCATATTGAAAAAAATACTGCTTTTATCTGAAATGGAAATAGTATGATTGAGTAAATATTAATAAATACTAGCGTAAATCTGCTAAAATTTATCTGCAAATAGTGATGTTTGTATTTGAAATCCTTTAAATGTTCAATTCACAAATCTGTTTTTCTTTTGTTTTGTTTTTATTTTCAAACTTATTTTTATTGACTTCCCCCTACTGACCTCAGAGGCAGGATCACTTTTTGTTTGATAGACAAGCGAAAATGATCTGCAGGTACAAAGCTATTACCTCTAAAATACTGCAAAGAGCTTACGTGAACCATGAAACACATAGTTAATGCTTTAAGTGCTTGGAAATGTCCATGATATAGGCCTTTAAACACAAATATATCCAGGCACAATTTCTATTAGACTTCAGACCTGACAGTGTTCTCTTGCCAATAATTGGAAAGGCAAGTTTTTACTGTGAATTTCACCTACAGAAATCACATGTGAGCTTTTAAACCATAAATATGAGAAAAGGGAGGAAGGAAGGAGGAAAAATATATCAGACCATTTTTTTCTATTTTGTGTTTTATCATTGAATGCTAGAAATTACAGGGAAATGTGGTATTGTAACACATTATTTAGTACAAATAGGATATTATGATTAGGAAGTGTCCTGCTACAGTAATGCTAACAAATGCAGAACAGTTTGTGCTAGGTGAGAAGGTAGTGAACTAGTGAATCAGGATATACAGTATATTGTAACTTGCAGAACAAAGAATAGGACTAAAAAACAGAAAACAAAAACAAAAAAACTCGAAATGACCACTTTAAAAAATGAAATGCTCAGTAACTAGGAATGCAGCCAATCAGATTGGAACATTTTGAACTTGAATATCTGTCTGTTTCTCTGTGAAGATATTTGTTTCTCTGTAATAAAAATGTGTTTGTTTTTTCTTCAAATATTTTTGTCTTTGGCCTTTGAAGTTCAAGTTGGTTGAAGGCATTCAGGACAAGTTGCTAAAGCAGCACTAATGCAGTTTAGTTTATAACTAGGTAGAAGAGACTAATTTGATATAATCACCAAAGGGTCTAATTAGTGTATGAGTGAAGGAGTGTAAAAGAGCAGGATGTGTGAGACTAGTACTGAGGTATCAAATAATAGTGCCATATATAAAGAGGTTCTTGAGAAAGAGAAGTTGCTGGGATAAAAATCAAGCCATGATCTCACTATAGCAGAGCAGTTGAAGAGTTTTAACTGAAAGGACAGGGATAGTTGTATCAAAGGCACCAGTTAAAGATAAAAATGTCTAGGCTATTTTTTACTTCAGCTAGCAAGTATTAAGATTAAAAACAGACTACAGCGAGTCAAGTATGAGTTTGAAGATAACAAAACAGGCAAACCTGTAGTTAAAATTGAGAGACTTTACAGTAGTTGTAGTAGTACAGTCAAGGCAGGGTTTTCATAGGAAGTGTGTAAAAAGGTATATAGTTTAAAGGGACACTGAACCCAAAATTTTTATTTTGTGATTCAGAGAGAGCATGCAATTTTAGGCAACTTTCTAATTTACTCCTATTATCACACTTTATTCATTCTCTTTGTATCTTTATTTGAAAAGAAAGAATGTACGTTTAGATGCTGGCCCATTTTTGGTGAGCAACCTGGGTTGTTCTTGCCGATAGGTGGATAAATTCACCCATCAATAAACTAGTGATGTCCAGGGTCTGAACCAAATGTTGGCTGGCTCCTTAGCTTAGATGTCTTTTTTTTTTTAAATAAAGATAGCAAGAGAACAAAGAAAAAGTGATAATAGGAGTAAATGAGAAAGTTGCCTAAAATGGCATACTGTATCTGAACCACGAAAGAAACATTTTGGGTTCAGTGTCCCTTTAATCTAGATGGAAAAATGTCATACCTAGGTAGAGATTAATTGTTATGTGCCTTTTACTTAAAGGGACACAAAAGTCAAAATGAAACTTTCATGATTTAGATAGAGCATGGAGTTTTAAGAGACTTTCCAATTTACTTCTATTTTCAAATTTTTAACATTCTCTTCATATTTCACACTTTCTGAGGCACCAGCTCCTACTGAACATGTGCACAAGTTCATAGGGTATATATATACTAGTCTGTGATTGGCTGATGGCTGTCACATGATGTTGAAAAAATAAACGTCAGAAAAAAAAACTTCTGCTTATTTGAAATTCAGAGTATGTGTTATTGCATTGTATTTTTGTTATGCATTTGCTAATTATGAAATTCTACTGTATTTAGTGGTTCTTAAACAGTAAGATTTTATGAGACCTTAAATGCTTGTACTAAACAAAACTAGTTACTTCCATACAATCATGAGTTTTCAGACTTGTACTAACAGAACACTCAGTTTACAATTTCCTAGTAGACTATAGTTGCTCTCCTAATGATAAACATGCTAACAATGTTCTCTATATATGACGTGAGTAACAGCATTACCAGTGGCCATATACAAAATGATTGTTTTTTTTAATTATCACATTTATCTGCCATTTCCATAATTGTTAGAGAATCCTAATCAGTATTCTGAGATTGTTAAAGCTTGTTTTTCAGCTGCTCAGCCATCATTAGCCATTAATAATTAGAACACGGAGGTGTACGCATGCTACGCCATTCTTTTCATTTAGCTATAACAAAAGCAGCATTAAAGTATGCATTAAAATGGTCCCACCGGATAACAATGGGATTCAACAACAAGTTATTCCGACCCATATTTTTTTTAGGAAAATTAATGTTTTTTCTTCAACTCTGTTCCCTTTAAAGTTTTTCCACATTAGCAAAAAAATAACAATTTGAATCCACCTGTGGGCATATAATGAAATCCAGACGATTTGCTATTTTTCCTTTGACATAATGTGCTATTTAGAATGATTGTAAAATGCTTATAGCCTGGAAATGAAAGGAGTGGATCATAGAGTCTCTGGCTATATTCACAGGTTTATCTTTGCTTTTTTGTTTTATACCATACAAACACGTTCACAGTATGTTTATTACTCCAGGCTTTTTCAACTCCCACACACTATTTAACATATTTGTAATTTTTCTTCTGGGTAGCTTTGGCTAAAAATATTACAAGGGTCACTAAACAGTATTAACTGTTGTCATTGCTAGTTAAATTCCGATAAATAAATGACCAAATACATGTAGGAAATAACAATGTAAAACAATAACCTGAATACTATGTTTAACATATCCTTTGTCCGGATATTTTATCCACTTGCGCTTGTACTGGCTTGGAGATAGCAGCAGTATCTCAACACCATACATCACTGACTTTCTAATTACTATGTACACAAACATGCATACAGATAGATGTGTGTGTGTGATGTTTACTATATTAAAAAATAAACATATATTTATAAGATACAGTAAAATTAAAGTGATGCTAAAAAGTGCATAGTTTTAAAGGTGCAATGCATTCTTTACCATATAATTATGAAAATAAAGTACGTTAGATTATTAGATCTAATCAAAATGAATTTAATATTTTTTTTTTTTTTTAAAAATGTATTTTTGCCTGCAGTATCCCTCCCTCTTCTGCCATTCATTATCCTTTCTGTAGAGTAGAAAAATAGAGCGGTCCCACTAATTGCATACTGTGAGCATGTGTCCATGATCAGACAGCAACACTAATCGCGCATGCGCAGTATATCTTCAGCACTATCTGTGGCAACTCCGATGTTAGTTCATGTGATTCACTGTTTACTTGGAACACAGGAAGCTAGAACTATCCATCTGGAGCACACCTCCATAGATTATAATTATAATGGCCGTGTGGCATGGATAGACATTGGAAGCACAGGATGCACATACAGAAGCATAAGAAAGCAGATTGTGAGGGGGGAAGGTTGTGGGATCAGCAATACACTAGTACAAAAAAAAGCAAGACACATGCAAAGAATTTTAAAATGAATAATTAGTGCTTAATGAACAAAAAAAGTGGTACTGTTGTATTCATACACATAGAGTAACATCTACTATCACTTTAATACAAAAAAGGTGTGGAGAGCTAAATAAATTTCCTAGGAGGCACCATTTGAATACAATTCTGTATATTACTTAATTTTGAATTGTCAACAAAATAAACCTGATCCTAAACCAACATTTCTTGTGTGGCAATTTCTCTTTAATTAGATGACTGTTATTCATGTTATTCATATACATAAAAAGAACATTCATATGCAAAACCCACAAATCCCTTATATCTAAAAAGTCACCTGAACTGAAACAAAATCTGCACATTATCATTCTTTTATTTGTAAAACTAAAGCAATTCTTTAAAAAAGTTCCATTAATTGAGCGCTGAAAAGATGAAGCGTGGCATGATGTCCAAAGATAATTTAGAGCTTGATTACATTAAAATACAAGTAGAATAAATAAAAAATATCATATTTTAAGGTTAATGATCACACATTATAAATAGCAGCGGAAAATGACTTAAAATGAGTTCATATTTATTCGCTTTTTAACATACTGATTTACAATTTCATTAAAATATCTAACCAACATTTGATTTTACTAGGAGACATTATGGAATATATTCACTAAACAATGTAGCATTAGACAGTTTCTGGACTCAAAAAGCTGTTAATCACCAATAATTGCCTGATGATGGTGTTTTATACTTTAAAATGTGCCAGGACTCCTTAATCAAACCCTTTTAATTTCTGCAGATGTAGTTTTACCATACTTGATGTAATAATCTATCTTCAGATTCACGCTAGGCAGTTAATAATATTAATCACACATTATGCTGAATTGCTCCATATAAGGGCATAAGGGGGAGACAAAGGGATATGTAGGGTTTATTCAGATTTGGATGAATATGAAAAACAAACAAATTTGTGTTATTTGTTGCATTTCTCACAAAACAATAAGGGACAGAGTTGAGCGTGAAAGATCACTTCCGTGAAAGCGATATTTGCGTCCAACTGAGCAATACCATTACACGCAAATGTGCGCTGGTGTTACAAGTGCGATGCAATGCATAGAGACCTTGCATTCACATTGCACGGAAGCATTGCGCTCATGAGAGCGCGCTTCCATAGGCTCCAATAGGAGCCTCGTTTTCATGCCGTGAAACACGGCATGAGAACTAGTGCAGCAAAGGGGGTAAGTCGCGCGGCGATGGGCAGAGATTTTAAATATTTGTATATAAATCTATACATATATATTTATGTGTTAATATGCTTATATACACATATTTATTCATATACAAATATATTTACAGGGAACACATAGATCCCATAGAACGCTATGTAAAGGCACTTTTCAGTGCCTTTTTTTTTTCTAACACATCAGCCGCCCTTATAATTACTTTTTGCAGTTACTTCATTAAAAAATAAAGATGCTACTATTTTTATTTTTTAATAAAGATTACTATATTTAAATTTGGGGCCAATTGGGGCACTTTTAGAAAATTAACCAGAGATCTGATCACTGGCTAATTTTCTGAGCGCTAATTGCTTGTAATTACTTGTTATGCGCGCCCCCAAATGGGCAAATAATAAGTGGTAAGAAAAATCTAATTGACTTAATAAAGTTTAAAATGCTAAAGGCTTTTAAAATTCAAATTTACAATGTCCTTCTCTGGTGATTGATTTTGGTATCCCTCAATACCTATGTAAACTTAACTTTTGTTCTTGGCCAGTTCTGACCGCAATATGCATGTATGCATGCACACATGTATATCTATACATATATGATATTTTTGTGCTGTTATCTTGTAGCAGTAGTTCTAGCTATTACTTTAACTTTATTTAAGTTTAATTTGTCAAGCTGCTTCTTTGCTGCTCTGAGGATGTTCCTCACAGGAAAAAAATATTTTGTTTACAAACAAATTCTGAAAGACCCCCATGAGTGAATATTGCCCCAAATTGAAGAAAATAATATTTTATCTCAAACATTTTTTTGTCTGTACACATTTCTATTTTTATCTATTTTTTAATCCTAGAGAAAAGTAGATTAGACCGATGATCAGCTAATCAGTTCAGTTTCACAACCATGACAACATTACAGATATTATAATTTATTTTTTCATCCAATGCTTATTAATACTTTAATTTCAAAATGTTAAAAGATGACATCATACGTCAGAAAGTTATAAAATAGCATAATTTTAGGGAACTGTCACAAACATGATTCTGCTATAAAGGCCCCATCAAATACAATAGCTATAAAATATAGGATGTTGTATACTAGGAGGCCCTTATTATAATATCAACATAGCTGTACAGATAACATCATTGACTTTAGACTGGAAAACACAAAAGCAATTAAATGCCTTTTTTTACCACAGTAATGAGGGATTGGATTATATTGCACATTTTATCACAGCTTTAGTGTGAGATCAATTTTCTTACAATATTTTCCTTTTTTCTTTTCTTTTATTATTTGCTGTCTTAGATTCAGTCTACCTTAGTACCTAACTTAACATTTTGCAAGATTTTCTGTTCTAAGGTTTACTGATATCGACTAAAATCACAATTTAAATAATAAAGTAAACCACTTGTAACGTGTTGTTAGTCCAATTAGAATCAACTTTTGAAACATGGATCCATTCTTACAAACATTTTACCCTACAGTTGTTTGACGTTTATCAAAGGTTTTCGGAAATAAGATTTATTAGATTAGCACTTTTATTTCTAAAAATAAAACATAGATATTCAACAATATTTAGTAGAAATCTAACATTATATTAAGTACAAATGCCTAAAGAACCCTCTACAGTTAAATTCCTGAACATCTTCGTTCTATTACGGCTCTATAAAACCTTTTTAATCTGGTGGATGCATTGTGTGGCAGCTCCTGAAGTCAAACAAATATTGATATTCTTGAGATAATCCTCTCACTCAAGTGTTAAAACTTGAAAACAAACAAATACATTTATACTGCAAATGAAGATCTAGATCTCATTACTTTTTTTTTTATGTATTTTTATTGTCAATATACAAAAATGTATTTGCATTGAATTATTGCTTTCTGTACACCTAGATCTTTATGAAGATCTATATTTATATTTAATTATATATTAACCAAGATTCACAACATAGGTTTTCATTATTATTTGAAACTCAGTATGGGAGCCATACGGTTATTTCTAATTGTACCCCTTTGCCTAAGTGTTTTAATCTGTTTTTTCAAAATGCAAATGTTTCAGATATAATTGACTTTCTTGTGTTATCTAATAATTATGGCAAACTAATTTTTACTGTCGGATGACTCAACCAAAGTGGTAGCAAAACACACATTTCTATGTATGAGATAGTTGTACTGAATATGCTACACACTAGAAGGGAATTATTCGGAAAAAAACAAGCCTGCTCATGAGGTGAACATTTAGTACTCTCAAACAGTGATATAGCATCAGATGTGTCTGTGAGTAAGATTTAAGGGTCCCGTGATCATCAGTCAGTATACTTTAATATTTAGGTACACAAACTGTTGAACAACATTTTTATTACTTGTTAATATACCTAAAGACGACACCAATGGAAATGTGTAAATAAAGCAATTTTATATGCATCTGTACACTGAATTTGTCTTGTTTATAAAAGAGAAGAAAAAAAAGAAAGGAAAACAATCTCTCTTACTTTTGTAGACAACGTATACTTACCGGCATATTTTACTGGCTTTTAAAGACAACTATCTTGATAAACACCCTTTCACAAGTTTAACTTCGTGACACCCTTAGGATTGTCCATTGCTTAGTTTAAGCGTCCTTAGGATGGCATGGAACATCCTAACTTTAGCAGCATTCTGCTTACCCTTCTTATCTAAGATCTGAATGATCCGACTGGAGGATGTGCCTAGCAATACAGGCTGCCCCATAGAAGCCATTCAGCAATGTTGGAGTCACATGATCGGCATGAGAATCACGTGATTTTGTGTTTTCTGTGTTGTTTACAATCGGAACTTAGTTCCGATCTTGCACCATAGCCCCCACCCTGAAGGGGTTAAAAAAACAGGGTAGATATAGCAATAAAAACTGTTAAATATTAAATAAAACACTCTGTTTTAGATTCAACAACAAAAAAAATAACATTCATCTGTAATAAATGTCTATCATAGTTAGATAGTTTGAAAGGAGCAGGTGTTAAAATAGTATTATTGTTCTAGATACAAAGTACTTGATACTAATCTGTTGTACTATTTCTTTTATATAGAAACAAAAAAAAAGCATTATTTTCATTGATCAATTATTTATCATTTAGTACAATAAACTGAACTGTTGATAAAAATAATATGTGTTTATGGGATTGTTTTATACACTACTCATCAAAAATACTAATTAAAATATGGATATTTTCTTCAACTATTATGTCATTTTGAGGCAGCATCAAATACAAGTGATATTATCTAATAACCAGTTAAAAAGGTAACCAATCATTATATTGTTTGCTTTTAGTTTGACTGTCTGACACCACTAAGGGGTCAATTTATCAAGCTGAGGCGGACAGGGGAGCACATACACGCCCCTGTCCGCCGCAGCTCACCTCTGGCGGGCTGAATTCTGCTGCCGGAATTCAGCATTGCACACAAGCACCATTTTGCACTCGTGTGCAATGCCACCCCCTGCCCACGTACACAGCCAATCACACGTGGACAGGGGCTGTGAATCTCCCCGGTCGGACGAGACTGGGGAGATTGAAATTCGCCACCTAAGAGGTGGCGAAAGGGTGAGGAAGCAGTGGTCTGATGAATGCTGCTTGTTAAATATGTCTCTTGTGAGAACCTGCAGTTGTAGGCAGGCGAAGCCTGCTGAAGAGGTTGATAAATCGACCCCTAATTATATGACCACATGGAACATTTTCATGATTAGAAAATAAACATTTAGAACCTAATTTTTTTGCCATTATATACTCTCTAATCTTGAATCGAAAATGTTCTTCCCAATCCCAGCAACATTAACATTTAGTTTTAAATCATCAGCTGCCATTATTCTCTACAATAAAGACGTTTTAGATATTTACAGGCAATTGCATTGTTTCTCCTTTCTTTAAGTTCAAGAGAGACAAAATCATTTAGTCCCCTTTTAATAATTAAATTAATTTGTATATTTATATCCATTATCTAGAAGGGCTTTTCTAAGACCATACAGCCTCATAATACAGCATCAATTTGTGTAATTAATTTATGACCAACAGGGAAAATGTTAAATACCCAATATTTATTATTTCTGGAAATAAATAAAGTTCCATTATTTATAGAAAACACCTATCTATTATACTTTACTTTTCTATCATAAACAAAATCTAGTTTTGAAATATAAAATAATGTGTATACAGATACATTTTCTAAAAGGAAACGTGTTCCATTTGACCTCCTTTTTATTTTTCAAATACATTTGGGCTTGGTAGCGCTACTAGGGATCTAGGAGCCACAATGTGTCTCTGTTTCCCTTTTGGGAATTTTTTTATGGAAAGCTTCATATACCAGGGTCATAACATGAATAATATGATGTTACTATTTCACTTATCATCCACAGAATGTTTAAGTAAAACATTCATAAAATGTATGCTGTATTACAATATACTTGTATTTGTATCTGATGCCTTCCAATAAACTTCCTCTCTATTTGGCATTTGTACGTTGTTTAAAATACTGATTGTACCAGCCATGTTATTTTGTTCTATGTAAATGTTATGCACATGCAGCTCAATCTCTTAAGGGAGTGATATTTGCTGCATTTAAATCAATGTTGGCTGCTAAACCCTCATTTGGCTGCTGAAACTTAAGTCTTTTTCAAATCAGAATTGGTGCTTTGATTTTTTTTTTGGGACACTTAGATGACTAAATACCTTTAAATACGCAGCTAATTTCTTTACTAAAAGAGAAACATTTAGCCTTAATAAAAGTTTATTTTTACTATGTGCATTTAAATGAATAGAATAACACATTGAATTATTGATATTGAAAGATGTGTAGCATTTGTTTTACATATTATTCCAACAGAGTGGAGATCTATACCGCATTCTAACTAATATCATACCTTTGCCTTTGGGTTAGCGAGGGGAAAAAATAAAGATGTAATTCTTTTGTGCACCTCATACTACTTAGTAGATCTGAATTACACTAAAAAATAATGATTATTAGTTTGTGCTTAGTTTATTTTAATATGTGCTTATTTTTTTATGGTGTGAGTGGTTGTTCTATATCTGTGTATACACTGCCTCATTGTTTCTAATGCAAGAAACAGTGACCCACACGTCATTCCTGTTTCATTTATTGACACATGCAACTCCTGTAAAGAAAACGTGGAAGCCCCTCTTTCAAATGAGAATTAAGTGTCAGATTTAAAGTGCATGATATTTTAATAAAACATATGCAACACATGATACAATAAAAGAGGAGTAAGGAGCAGGACGAGGGTGTCTACTACTCCCCTAGGTTCTCACAACTTATGCCTTCCAGGCGTGGCATTCCTCTCATTTTATCCTCTTTTCTTTTTTCACTTCCCAACATTCTTTTCTCCCTTCTTTTTTCCCTCTGCTAATATGTTCTTCTTAATGACTCTCAACATGATACTATACCCAACAACTAAATATTGAATACATCTCTAGCTCAAGATTTTGGAGACCACATTTCTTCACTCAACTGTGTCAAGTTTATTTCAAAACTATAATTGTATGTTATTTATGTCAAGTGCCTTATAAGATACTTAATAAAAATTAACCATTTAAAAAGAGGAGTCAGGTTCCATTGGGGTCTTTGTATCACTCCTACTGCAATACTTTGAGAATTATGGAAGTCTATATTTTTATGAGTAATCTCATGTCTTTCTACAATGCGGTTCATCACTATTTACAGCTCCCTTTCCACTCAGGAATATAGGAAGATGAGTTTTAAAAGATCCTTTTCTGCTGTACTCAACTCTTTCAAGGATTTGCAATTATGTGCACCCATAAATGTTGACCATAGCACTCACAAAAATATAATACACCTAAAATTACAACTACTTCATTCAGATTATTAAAAGAAAAAGAAAAAAATGTCTGAGTGTGTATACGTCCAATCATGTTTTTTTATTTTGTTTGTTTGTTTGTTTTAAAACCGGAAAAAAATCCTATTTTTTTTTTTTTTAATTTATTCAAAATGAAACGGGAATAAACCCTTTGTTATGGAATATTGTTACAATTTACAAAATTGTTTTATTTTAATAGCAGTTTTATAAAACTGAACATAGTATACATAGTTTTATAAAACTGAGCATATAGATATACACATACTATGGCAGGTTAATTGCTATATTTTCTGACTAAATTATCATTTACTGAGAAAACAAAAGTACTACAAGGGTGAAAAACCTTAAAACAATACAGTTGATGATCATTCTAAATCATTATTTTTAAATTCCAATCTCAGATTTTTTTTCACAATGTAACTCATAAAAATGCATTGTCTATATAAACATTTAGCCTTAAGGGACAAGCAAATTGCAGAGGCACTCAAGCTATTATCTTCCATACGGGAAAAGTAAAGCTTGGCTGGACTCAAATATGCAAATTCGGATGTTGAAAAGGTCATTGTGCAAAGGTAAAGCAAAAAAGGATTGTGGGTAAGAAAAATATTAATAAAAACAGTTTGTGCATATACTTTATATTACTTGCAAAAAAAGACTAACATTTATAATCTGTATTTTTGGCCCTGCACTTATTCTACTAAATTAAAAATAATAATAATAATAAAAAAGCCTATTATTGTTATTTTTTGTTTATTACACAGAGTTTGGAAAGACGGAAAATATGTTCAATCTGTAAACAGTTAAAACACTTTTAAAAGATACTGAAAATAGTGAAATGCAAATTAGACAATTAAATGAATACTTCATGGCCCAGTGTATAGATATATGGAAGCCATATGTCTGTAGGGTAAATTAGAAACAATAGCTTTAACTAAATAAAGTATATTTAATATAGTTAGCAACATTTTAATTCCTTACAAATTTTGCAGAGACTATCCAGTGTGGACATAACTAGAACCAATATCCCTTACTTATTAGTTAGGTTTGGTACACAAAATATAAAGGACTGTAATACCAAACCGTGGGTTCAAAATATAGTAGATATAACAGTTAATAAGATAATAGTTATCCAGATTTTCTTTTTATTTTTTTTTTATTTATTTTTTTTTAAATATTTTATTTTTATTGAGGGGATAACAATAACAGACATGGATCAGTTTGCTCAAACAAGCAAATGACACATAGTATATGACAATATAGTTTACATGAACAAGAAAAAAAAACAAAAAAACAAATGCTGAGTAACAAATTTGGGTATAGATCTCTTGTTGTAACAATCATAACGGACTCGTAGATTGGAATATACACAAAATGGCAGAGCAAACCTCAAAGCTCCCTCTTTTCCCCTCATGGAAGCCGAGGCCGCTTATGGACCTCAGTAAGGTGAATGTACTACTCAGAGGGCTTTTAGTTAGTTCAGGCCTGAATGAGGCCTACACTTATAACCTCCTTCTTATAGCCGCTGGGACCATGGTTAGGTCCAGAAAACTAACACTAAGAGTGAAGGAGATGTAAGAAGAAAGTGAAAAATTAACAATATTTACGGGAGTACTTCACACTACTTCGAGAGAATAATCTACAGGGACTGGTTCATAATTAAACTTGAACCTTAATAGATGCCAGCGTATGACTATTCACATTAAAACAACTACCAGGAGGTCAATAAGAGTGTGAGTATAAAAGCTGTAGGTTCAAAACAACTTATAATCAGGTGAGGGACACACAGACCCTGAACCCATTGCGATGTGCCAGTAGTGTGATCACATGTATTTGGTACATAAGTGAATAAAACTCTTATACTGAAATGAGAGTGAAAAAAAATCTAGAAGTATTGAACACAGAATAATAGTCTTAAGAAATTCCCGAAGAGCCATTATTATAAACAAACCAGGACACACTCAAACAAGGCTCCACGGGCAGGGCAGGGGCAGCACAACTCTGCCAAATAGGGATGTGGAGGATAAGGTGGTTATCCCTTACCACATCTTTAGAAGAGGGGGGAATAAGGAGGGAGAGGGGGGATAGGGTAGGGGGGGGGGAAGGGGGGAGGGAGGGGAGAGGAAGGGGGAGGGGTAAAGGGAAGGGATAGGGGGGAGAAGGGGGGGAAAGAAGAGGAGGGGGAGAAAGGAGGAGGGAAAGAAGAGGGGGGTGGGGGGTAGGGGGTAGGGGGGGGGAAGAGAGGGGGAGAGAGGGGGGGTAATGAGAAGAGGGGAAGAGGGATAAAGGGATAAAAGGGGGGGGGGCGGATTTAAAGTAGATGATTAACAACTGATCCCTAACATAAGCCCCAGGGTTACTGGGAACAGTAGGCATCTATTCGGATGTCAAGAGCAGCCAATGTGATTCTATATGCATGTGTTCCCAGTTGTAGTCTCAAACAACATTTCTAAAACGTGCTCTCACCTTTTCGTGTCACATTAGCTGAATAACTGCTTCTAAATAGCACAGACATAGAGTAACCCCTTAAGAGCTAAAAAGGTCAGGACTTTGTACATAATAACATTTTAAGGGATCTACATACAAAGACATTTACACTTAGATTCTTGGAGGAGCAGCTAACCAGTTTAAATAAAATATTCAAATATGTTCAGTAAATATTTAGCAGTGAGCTAGCTTCAACACACGTTGTACAGCTTTTAATGCCTTCATACAGCCTTCATACAGTAATATCTTGGATAGAGTTAACAATAATACCTGTTAGCAAATAACATATAGTTAGTATGCAAGGCCTGTCAGTCTAGATCATAATCAACATTTTAAAATAGAAGATAAAAAAAAATAGAGGGTTTAGGTTGCATACATTTGTATAATCCTGTACTAAAACAGTCCAGGGGCGTCATACATGAGCCCTGTAAAGGAAGTATAGTTAAGCATGGCAGAAACAATATGTATGACAACCTCCAACTTTATAAGTCAGCCCAGGACAGGGATAAATTGGAGAGCAGGGCAGTGGGCAGTGTATGAAGTTCCCACCCGGCCCAATAGTTCTTAGTGTTTCCATTACCCAATTCCAGATCGCTCTAGTTGAAGTGAGCACAGCTCTCTGGGAAGGGGGGTATCTCCCAGGTTCCATGACCTAGTACAATCCCCGCTCTGGGAGTTAAACAAAACACGAGTGGCCGCACCGCCAGGCGCCCCCCACACAAAGAACAAGTACCTTCTCCGCCTCTTGGCGAGGACCCCCAGTGTGGCAACGTCCCGGCTGTGTAGCAATTGCGCTGCATCCTCCCGCCCCGTCTCACTCTCCCCCAGCAAACCGGGATAGAGTTGCTCAACCTGAGCTGCCAATGTTCCATTCTTGCGCGATGCGGGGTCTGGCTCGGCAGGCAGGAGGATGGCTGCTGGTAAGTCCATCATTTTCACTGACGTACAGGCGCTAGGCGGAGGGTCCTTCCCGGCACAGGTATCGGTCTTATGCAGCGTCTCGGTGGTAGCACATTCCTGTCCTCCTTCTATTAGCTCCTCCATGTAGGTCTCACTGTTCCCCGGTTTGCCGGTCCCCTTGGGAGCGTAGTCCTCATTGTTATATAGGCCGCTGTGTTGGAGCCCGGGAATAGTGTCTTCAGCTTTAAGTGGCTCAGCCCGGTCTTCCTCTATGCCCATGAGTTCCATGAGCCGGTCAAATCTGCAGTGTATCCGGTGCTCAAATTCAGCAAACAGTGTTTGCACCTGAAAAAGGAGACTATTTTGGGTCATCATGTCGGGCAGTAAAGCACGCTCTTCAAAGATGGCGCTTCAGTCTGGAGCGGCAGCTCAATAAGGCAGTATTGTAAAGTCCTCTCTTCCCTTGTTCACTGTCTTTTAAGAGCTATGTACTTGGGGTATGTGACCCCTGTAGCTCATGGGCAAAAATCACCCCAAATACCAGTCTCTAGTAAGCTAATAATAAGTTTAATCGCTATTTCTCTCAGGAGCTCCTTCTAGTTGCATCCATTTAGCTCGGCAGTCAGCCCCACCCCCCTTTTCTTTTTATTTTAATACTAAATATAACTTAATTGATGTAGTTGATTGTTTGCAAATTAATAACAACAATAATAATAATTTGTAAAGAGCATTCAAATTACATTAAACTGGGTTCAAGAGCAGAGGTACAAAATTACACTGATTCAACAGAAAACAAAAAATACAAGAAACGTATATTGACATAAAATATACTTAAATCATTTTCAGAGTCAAATTATATTTTGAGTAATTACATTTGTGAAAAAAGAATTAGCAAAAATAGAAAAATGTTAAATCTATGCAGACATTTTAATTATTGAGCATTGTTTAAAAATATAAAAGTTTAAAAAAGGAATGACATTTAATTACATGTATAAATATTAAAACATCACAAAAGCATGATTTTTAAATCACTTTAATCTGCATATCTGAAGGAAATGTGTCAGTTTTGATATATTATTGTCTATATTTATTCCACAATATAGAATTGCATTAAAGCTTTCAATTGAGGATCCTCAAATCACTCTTTTGAGGAAGAAATGCAGGTTATCGAGTATTTTATGTGACATTTCAATTCACATTTGGCAATCCAATTGTTCTAACTGAGTGTAAATTTGACAACATTGTATATAAATTTTGAACATATTTAGCCATCTTGGGATATAGAAGATAGCAAAAAGTTCATGTATACAATTTTCAGCAATTGAAGAGTTGTCAGTAAGATCACTGTTCCAAGTATTGGCCTTGGATCATATTACTATTATTATTATTATTATTATTATTATTACTGTTACTACTACTACTACAAACAATAATAATTATAATTATTAATATACAATTTAATATATAAATATAGACTGAGTGGTCACATTTTTCCAGTGCTCCAGAAAAATAGTAATAATCCACCGATTATCGTTATATTATCACAGCATCTAAAAGAATTGCGACTGGCTTTGCAATCATCAATAACAGCTACTACCTAATACTATTTAATTTGCTGTATTTATGACCTAGGAGACGAAACATAACAACTAAGGCCTGTAGTGGTGGCAAACCAACAGGCAGCACATTCTCCCCCCCCACCCCCCGGGACATTGGTGTATTCAACCGAAGCATAACCATGATAACACCACTGATAACTCAAAAGCGTGAGCTTATCTTAAAAGATGCTTTTGATGGCCATTACTATCAAGTCATTCACCCTTCCTACACGTCAATCACAATGGCGAGGTGAGGCACCGCTAACCTAAAATGGCGCCCATAGAGAAGATAAGCAGACCCATGTTTACAACACTAAAAGCAGCCACAGCAACCTTCATAATAGATGAGGGGGACGTATTGTCTTTTACACCACTGATCACAGAAAATGGCAGCTTCACATATTGGCCTCTGGAGATGGAGCTGCAGCTTGAGATGGTGCCGCCGCTTTGGGAGCTTGGGAAGGACTCCCGGAGGGAAGCTGATCTCGAGATGCCGGATCTCCCGGCACATATCATTATATAGATAAATAATTTAGACCCCATCCAGCGGGGCAGTTCAGTCAGTAAGTCGACGGATCACCAAGGGAGTCAGTGTTCACAAACTTTGCCACCAAATTACATTACTATAAGACACTTCAGAATATCGTTATGTCCCGCTCACTCTCACTCCTTTCCACTTGTAGCTACAGGAGTTCTGCCTTACCTAAGGACCGGTATGATGGAGGGAGGTCGGGCATTTAATGTTCCTTAAAAACATCTAACATCAAGACTATGCCCCCTTTGCAGATAAACTCAGGGGATAAAGACCTACTGAATAATGCATAAATGTTAGACTGCTTTAAAGTTTTATTTGAGAAGCGGGAATGTTTAATTTTTCACATGTTTTGAGGTTCTTTCATATGTGTACACTATGTTGGAAACAATGACTATCTTAGAGAGGTACTGTAACAAGGTCTTACATACCCTCAAACTAAACTGTTCACACATGTGTAACTCCAAATAGCAAACTAAAACACAGTTAGTCGCTGTAATCACAGGGCGGGAACTTCAAGCTTCCTTATACAACAGTATTTAACAGTAGGTTATAAGATCTCCATAGCTTTCCACACCTAAACCAAACAAGGAGCAATCCGGTAACTTTCCAAAGTCTCATTATTAGTCAAAACAGAGCACACACTGTGTATATGTGTTTAGCTTCTCCTTGCGACGCCGGTGGCCAAGGTGGCAGGGGGGTTGGATTATTCACGTTTGGTAACGATACTGCTTCTGTATAAATTTAAGGATTTGCCATTTATGACCTTTGAGGTTTAGCCCTGGATAATTAAAGTTTAAAACACACATCTGAAACCCCTATTAACAAAGCCTAATCTGCATATGACAACAAAGTTGTGGTTGTACTTTAAAGGGACACTGAACCCACATTTTTTCTTTTGTGATTCAGATAGAGCATGCAATTTTAAGCAACTTTCTAATTTACTCCTATTATCAATTTGTTTTCATTCTCTTGCTATCTTTATTTGGAAAAGAAGGCATCTACAGGGAGTGCAGAATTATTAGGCAAGTTGTATTTTTGAGGATTAATTTTATTATTGAACAACAACCATGTTCTCAATGAACCCAAAAAACTCATTAATATCAAAGCTGAATAGTTTTGGAAGTAGTTTTTAGTTTGTTTTTAGTTATAGCTATTTTAGGGGGATATCTGTGTGCGCAGGTGACTATTACTGTGCATAATTATTAGGCAACTTAACAAAAAACAAATATATACCCATTTCAATTATTTATTTTTACCAGTGAAACCAATATAACATCTCAACATTCACAAATATACATTTCTGACATTCAAAAACAAAACAAAAACAAATCAGTGACCAATATAGCCACCTTTCTTTGCAAGGACACTCAAAAGCCTGCCATCCATGGATTCTGTCAGTGTTTTGATCTGTTCACCATCAACATTGCGTGCAGCAGCAACCACAGCCTCCCAGACACTGTTCAGAGAGGTGTACTGTTTTCCCTCCTTGTAAATCTCACATTTGATGATGGACCACAGGTTCTCAATGGAGTTCAGATCAGGTGAACAAGGAGGCCATGTGATTAGATTTTCTACTTTTATACCCTTTCTTGCCAGCCACGCTGTGGAGTACTTGGACGCGTGTGATGGAGCATTGTCCTGCATGAAAATCATGCTTTTCGTGAAGGATGCAGACTTCTTCCTGTACCACTGCTTGAAGAAGGTGTCTTCCAGAAACTGTCAGTAGGACTGGGAGTTGAGCTTGACTCCATCCTCAACCCGAAAAGGCCCCGCAAGCTCATCTTTGATGATACCAGCCCAAACCAGTACTCCACCTCCACCTTGCTGGCGTCTGAGTGGGACTGGAGCTCTCTGCCCTTTACCAATCCAGCCAAGGGCCCATCCATCTGGCCCATCAAGGCTCACTCTCATTTCATCAGTCCATAAAACCTTAGAAAAATCAGTCTTGAGATATTTCTTGGCCCAGTCTTGACGTTTCAGCTTGTGTGTCTTGTTCAGTGGTGGTCGTCTTTCAGCCTTTCTTACCTTGGCCATGTCTCTGAGTATTGCACACCTTGTGCTTTTGGGCACTCCAGTGATGTTGCAGCTCTGAAATATGGCCAAACTGGTGGCAAGTGGCATCTTGGCAGCTGCACGCTTGACTTTTCTCAGTTCATGGGCAGTTATTTTGCGCCTTGGTTTTTCCACACGCTTCTTGCGACCCTGTTGACTATTTTGAATGAAACGCTTGATTGTTCGATGATCACGCTTCAGAAGCTTTGCAATTTTAAGAGTGCTGCATCCCTCTGCAAGATATCTCACTATTTTTGACTTTTCTGAGCCTGTCAAGTCCTTCTTTTGACCCATTTTGCCAAAGGAAAGGAAGTTGCCTAATAATTATGCACACCTGATATAGGGTGTTGATGTCATTAGACCACACCCCTTCTCATTACAGAGATGCACATCACCTAATATGCTTAAAGGGACAGTCAACCCAAATTTTCAAATATGTTATTTCTATAACGTTGCTAACAATATTTAGTTTGCACTGTAGCCTAATTCATTACCCTAAATCGTTTCTGAGCATTACTACTTACTTGTTTGATCTTTGCAGTTTAAAATGCCCGCCTGCCCCCTCCCCTATTTCGTCATCAAGATCCTAAGTTTGTTCAGTCCCCAGCTCTATGTCGGCTACTTCTCGAGAATGCACGCTCCTGGTACTTTAGCGCATGCGCATTGTGCTGCTAACGCTAGGGGGAAGGATCACTGTGTGCAATTTTTTGGATTCTATTTGCTTTTAATTGGGAAGTTAGTGCGCTCCTACTAAAACCCTAACCCATACACTGTGCCTGGTTGTGCCAACAAGACTCCAGCAAAGCCCATAGGAACACCAAAGTGAAACATAAAGTGCTTAGAATATGTATTCACCTGCTCACACTACAGACAAACCATGGCAGTCACCAAATACAAGACCTGTCACACTAAACCATACTTACCAACCATTGTACAAATAGTGACATAGTAGAAAGTTAAATGCTAGAACCACCGCTATACCAAACAGCTAACATCATATCCAAACGCTTTGTGCATGTGTAGGTAGCACAATACCAGAGAATAGCCATCTCATCAGTAAAGCACATAGAACCGGGAACCATCGGTTAAGAAATTAATTAGCAACCTGTAGCCATAGTGACATAAACAATAAGGGAATACCACAATCATACACACTCACCCCCCATATATCAGATACAATCCAATCGTACAACACAGTCACTCATAAAACAAACCAACCAAAATGTAGCAAAGGGATTCAAAGAATGGAATCAAGGGGAGAAACGAAAAGAGTATCAGGAGAATCAAAAATGGTATTATCCACACAGCCGCACAGAGGAAAGCGGTAAAAAGTTAAGTACATAGCCAAAAAAAGTAAAGGCATAGGTATCATGAAGGAACCAGGGAGAATAGTGGATAATTAACTCTCATATTTCAGACCAAAAAAGAGGGTCAGCAGCAAAGGGATTCAAAGAATGGAATCAAGGGGAGAAACAATGGTTGGTAAGTATGGTTTAGTGTGACAGGTCTTGTATCTGGTGACTGCCATGGTTTGTCTGTATTGTGAGCAGGTGAATACATATTCTGAGCACTTCATGTTGCGCCCGTGTTCTTCGGGTCATGTGACATGTTCAACGTATGCACCGGTTCTATGGGGATCATCTTGGATCGCTACACAGGTGTCATCCTCTGGTTAGTTTCTTGGGGATCTGTTACCCTTTCCCTTACGTGTGGATGCAGTAGTTGGGCTCTGGGTCTCCTTCCTGGCTCGTTGTAGCCGATCACCATAGTAACCATACACAGTGCTGGTGATAGGTGGATAACCACCCACGTGCTAGGGTGATCTGTGTACTGCGACCCACGGTGGATGACATCTTTTGCTCCCCTGGTAAGCCCTAATTTCTGTGTGTTTGTTGATATATGAGTGAGAGGCTGAGAAAATGTAGTTAAACTGCTATAGCCCTCTTCGGTGTACTACTGGGCTTTAGAAATATTGCAACATTCTTCTACTAGGTATCTGCTAAGTAAACTAGCGCGTAATTAGTTTTTGGGCTCCGCTGATTACATTGTTTGCAGCACTCTAGGGACAACCGGGCACAGTGTATGGGTTAGGGTTTTAGTAGGAGCGCACTAACTTCCCAATTAAACGTCTCACCTATAGCCGGCCAGTGTGTAGGAAACTAACGGCTCAATGGAGACTAGCACATATGCATCAGTAAAGCGTGTCTCTCCTAGACCCAAATAAAAGCAAATAGAATAAAAAAAATTGCACACAGTGATCCTCCCCCCTAGCGTTAGCAGCGCAATGCGCATGCGCTAAAGTACCAGGAGCGTGCATTCTCGAGAAGTAGCCGACATAGAGCTAGGGACTGAACAAACTTAGGATCTTGATGACGAAATAGGGGAGGGGGCAGGCGGGCATTTTAAACTGCAAAGATCAAACAAGTAAGTAGTAATGCTCAGAAACGATTTAGGGTAATGAATTAGGCTACAGTGCAAACTAAATATTGTTAGCAACGTTATAGAAATAACATATTTGAAAATTTGGGTTGACTGTCCCTTTAATTGGTAGTAGGCTTTCGAGCCTATACAGCTTGGAGTAAGACAACATGCATAAAGAGGATGATGTGGTCAAAATACTCATTTGCCTAATAATTCTGCACTCCCTGTAAGCTTTTTTCTTAGTTCAGCACTCTGGACAGCAATTTTTTATTGGTGGATGAATTTATCCACCAATCAGCAGTTCACCAAAAATGGGCCGGCATCTAAACTTAAATTCTTGCATTTCAAATAAAGATACCAAGAGAATAAAGAAAATTTGATAATAGGAGTAAATTAGAAAGTTACTTAAAATGTCATGCTCTATCTGAATCACGAAAGAAAAAAATTGGGTTCAGTGTCCCTTTAAGTAAATTCATTCAGCTCTGGTAATTTGCATCTATTTTCACATTACGGTTTAACTTATTATACCATCACAATATTCTTTTTAAGGATGCAAAATTCTATGTTGTTTTTGTTATTCGCATGCATACTATGTGTAAAGAAAACCCCCACCTTTTATTCATAATGTTAAAACAGGACCAAAAGTGAGGATTGCATATCTTTGAATAGAAATTTATTTATCAAATATGATAAAAATATTTATATAACTGTATTCTATACTATCAATGTTATTTTAGTTTATATGTAATGTCCTTAATAATATATATATATATATATATATATATATATATATATATATATTGCTGTATGTTATTAAAATTGCATGCATTCTTTTACATTACTGTTGCATTAACAAGGCATAGTGTTGGAGCTGCCATTGGCAAACATGAGGTTAAATACATAATTCATAATCAGTTAAAAATAGTTAATACACGTGGTAATCAAATAACGAGCTGTATAATGTGCAAGTGCTTTAATATTACGCATTACTTAGATTTGAATACATTAAAGGGCCATAATACCCAAATGTTTAAACACTTGAAAGTGATGCATCATAGCTGTAAAAAGCTGACTAGAAAATATCACCTGAACATCTCTATGTAAAAAAGATAGATATTTTACCTCAAAAGTTCCTCAGTAGCCACCTCCCATTGTAAAGGATTTCTAAGCAGCATTTTAGTGTGTTTGTCCTGGGACATCTGAAGGGACTAGCATCGTGCACTCTCATATTATTTCACCAATCAGGTAAAGGAAGCTTGCTATGAAATCTCATGAGAGTTAAGTCAAATCTCATGAGATCACAGTAAGAGTTCATGACCTCAGCACTGCTGATGCTGATTGGCTGCTGTTCATTTCTTCATTTTTTTTAATTTTTTTACCTGCAGCTGGGAGCAGCTGAGTATAACTTTTTACACAGAACTTACTCTGCTGAGCTGAGGAAATTGTGAGGTAAAATATCTTCCTTTTTTACATAGAGATGCTCAGGTGATATTTTCCTGTCAGCTTTTTACAGCTATACTGCATCAGTTTCAAGTGATTTAGCATATGAGTATTATGTCCCTTTAATAATCCAAAATACTAGATTTTATTTTAGAATCTATAAACAATAAACATGTGATAGTTTTGAAACAAGGCACATGTACACATCTGTATAATTGCTATGACCATTTTTTTAAAAACAATAAATGCTTTAATTTTTTAATCTAAAGGATTATCTTTCTCGTAATTAAAGTATATTGCTTTACTTCTGTTACCTTTTTATTATAGATTCTTACCCTTAATAAAGTGAAGTGAAATGGATAAATCCATATTAACAAATTTATTCTCATTACTTTTGAAAGTAAACCTTTTAATAAAGTCAGCCAGGATCAATTTCTAAGTACCTTATAGAGTTGAACTCTTGAAAAGAAATAAACAAAATTACCATTTATTTGAAATTAATAAACATTCAATAGAATTGACTGAAGGTTATATTGAAAGGCAAAACTGTTGAAATTTATATTGCAGTTGTTGTAAAACTATCTATGTATAGCCACCTTATTATTATTATTATTATTATTATTATTGTTATTATTATTATTATTATTATTAATAAGATTTTCTCTGCGTATCTATCTTTCTGTCTATTATCTATCTACTCTATCTATCTATCTATCTATCTATCTATCTACCTACCTATCAGTCTATATTTCATTTTATCCACCTATATATATATATCATAAAATGTCATTGTGTTCTGTATAAATATGTTTTTAAAAACTATGAATTGAAGAAGAGGTTTTGACATAATTTGAAATCCATATAGCTCAATAATGTTTCCATCCACTAACAGGTTCTGTGCCCTACTATGGGCCACACTAACTGTGCTCAAAGTAAAAACTTATTATGGTTTCATTAACTAGATAGATAGATCGATAGATACACTGGAGCCCTTTCCAGTCAAATACTTTGAGATATACCATATACTTTTTAACCCTTTAAAAACTTTTTTATAATATTAAAATGATATATTTTTATAATTTATTTGAATGTGTTTTTGATGTGTTTTGTGAATTTTCTTGTTTACTTCTGAAGTTGCGGTAAATATTCAAATGCGGTTTCGGCTTTCACTCGAGCGTAAACTATAATTGTATGATGAGCGCAAGTTTGCACGCTTGCAATATTAAAGGGACATTCTGGTCAAAATTTAAATGCACATAGATAAATTACCTACAGTATATCTTTAAATAACAACATATTTGCAATATAAATGTATTGTCAAAAATGTTTCTAGTAAAAGTTATCACTGTTTTAGTGTTTTTCTCTGCACATGCATGTGAAGCATAGATAGATTTTCTCAGTGCACCAGCATTTTAAATGTTGCAGTTGCTCAGAGTGCCAGTGGGGCTTGTAATTATATCAGCAATTAACAAATTGAGTCATTTCCAGATTATAGAAGCACATTGGGCTCTCTGAACAAGTGCTGTGTTTAAAGTGCTGGTGCACGGTGCATACTTAAATACATTATTGAAACAGCTATAGATTTTATTTGAAGCTAAATCATGTATATTACAAAAATGTTTCTATTCAAAATTCAAATGCATCCATATTTAATTATAGGTTGTGCTTGAGCAAAGTTGGCTGCGCTAACCCTTCTCTGGTTTCTTATGGACTTGTAATCTCAAGTCATTCTCCAATGTTAGTGTGGTTCAGTAATATGACATATTGCTTTCGTTAGCGTGCCACTTGTAATCTGATCCTAATTTTTTTCCCCTCTGAAGCCATTAGAGAAATAATCACTTTCTCTGCAAATATACATAAAATATACATAAAATATACATAAAATATACATAAAATATACATTAAAAAAAATCATCACCAAATCATCTGATCGTAATACCTGGCTTCAATTCTCATAGTGGAAAAACACTGGGAAAAAGACTACATGTGAATGTAAAATGATTAACAAAACAGAGTAAATGGTGTTTATACTAATCTAAGCAGAACATAGAATAAAAAAAAATATTTGTTACTTTATAAAATATAGGTGCATGGAAAATTACTTTGACAAATTGCCCTTTTTCAAGTGTTTTCTTCATAAAAAGTAACTTAAAGCACTTGTAACACTTTCAACAGCCACCTAGAGGGAAATTTTGTGATTATGTGTGTTATTATAAAGACTCAAAAATCAACACAGAACACCAATAACATGGTTAGTAAAAGGAGGATTATCTGTGTTATGAAGGCCAATTCACTTGGTGGTTAGAGTGTAATTAGACTCAAACCACTTGCGCAGGGAGGATTAGCTGCAACATATTGCTCTGCAATTCATTGAAGGTTTCTCTGACAGTGAAAGGATTAATAAGGGCACTTAATGTCAAAGAAAAATGCTACAACTCTCAAAAGGAAATAAAAGTGAGAGGATTCGAGTACTTCATATAAACTGACAATGGAAATTGTCGATTGTGTGAATGCTCTGATTAGACAGGAATACATAGTATTCATTACAAAGCCTATCTGTTTTAAACAATAATATATCATATTAAAGGACATTGTAATATAAATAAAAATTGCTTTGTTTTGTATTTTTAAATAAGGTCACACTTCAAATAAGCATACAGTTTGTAAGACAATCAGGTGCAGGCATGTGTAACTATGTTTCAATCAACAGCTTTATCATTGTCTAGAGAAGAGGTATTCCTTGATCCTCGTCATTTTTCTGCGTCTTCTTTGAAGTTATCTACTCTATTAAAAATAAAATTTTTATTGATTAACCAATCCGAATTGCAGATGGGCAGACTGATTATTTTTTTTTTAATTATCATGTCAACTGTTCTTAGTTATTCATGTTAGGTTTTAGCATGGGGACACAAATGACACAGATTTACAGTGGTGTAAGCTTGAACATATTTTTTAAAATGGAAACACTATTAGATATCTGCAGTTTCTTCAATTTTAAAAGCAGCTTTATTATTGTAGTTTGCATAGGAACTAATCCTAAAATGCTCAACATTTTAAGACTATGGATTAAAATCTACACCAGGGTAAAATGGTGGATTCAAATGTTGTAGGCAGCTACACCTCAACTCATTATGGGCCAGATTAAAAGTGGAGCACTAATAAATGCTCCCGCTCAAGCGCTAATTGTGCATGAAGTTCGCTTTTTTGTGCTTGTCGGGTTGCGCTCATATTATGAGTTAAAGGTAAACAGTTTTCAATCTTGCGCTAACACAATGAGCGCAAAAAGCCAAACTTAGAATATTGTGTGCGTGTTCATGTATTCCCTCATAGAAGTCAATGGAAAAAAAAGGAGAAAAAACACCCGACTCTCACGCAAACCCAATCGCATATTCTAAAGTGCGCTAACCTGACATTAAAATATGAATATTTCACATTCAAATGTTCTTCATATAAAAAAACATTTTCTATTTATTCATAAATATATATTTCTACTTATTGTGGGAGTGTAGCCAAAGCGCCTAACCTAAAGGAGGCTGGGTCTGAATGAACAACTTGATAGTATTATATGTGTGTAAATTTATTAACATAGGTTACTTATGATACACAGTACATATAAGACTGATTAACAGAGACATATATAGCTAATTTCCAGGGTATTAACAAAAACATAAACACATGGATCCATGTACTTAATAAATTAAAAATAAAATATCCTAAAATATCTTAAAACGTTTTAAAATGAGATGTCTAAACAAGTACCTTTAGATATCTCAAACAGAGTCAGAATATTTCTAAAACAATCTACATGTGAACATATGGTTGAATAAACTTCTGGTATGAGCGTGCATACAGAAACAGGTTTCTTAAATAACAACTGACTTGTAGTATCCAATTAAATGATAAGTAGTATTAAGTAGTATTGGCCTGTGTTTAGAATGAGTTACCAATGGTAAACGCAATAGAGAAAATAATGTAAAAAGAAATTGGGGTCGTATGTGTCCAATGTGTGATAAGCTGCAACTTAGTGCTTAAAAAAAGCTGTGTGTGCAATGCGTAAACTCAATGTGAAATGTAAATGTTAACAAAAATGTTAACAAGAACAATAATGAATGTTGCCGCAAAAAGGATAATAATGATGAATGAATGTACACAAAAGGTGAAAGAGATCCAAATTGAAATGAGAAAACAATGACCAAAATCAGTGTTGAGGATCAGTGTAAAAATCAAAAAGTCCAAAAAGTAAAAAAGTACAAAGACACTACAAACTAGTGTCCAAAAATTGTGTGTGCAAACTCCAATGTGATCCAGAAAGACTCTGTGAAGTGTTGACCAATGTGTCAGTAATATTCAGTGTTCGTGAAATCGCTGAGGCTTCAATGAAAAGAAGGAAAGTTTATTCAAAAAGTGGGATGTCAGTTGCTAGTAGGCTTCCCAGATAAGTGTAACAGTAATAATCAACTTCCCAGAATTTAGAGAAGTAGTGAACTCCACTGGGGGGTGTTTAAATAATAATCATCAAACTCCCTAGGTGCCAATCATCCAAAGCTAAAGGGTCCACTGCCAGCAGGCGCTAGGGGCACACTTCCGCATTTCTATATTTCTACTTATATCTGATGGTTGTTTTTTTTTTTGTACAATAAATATCTATACCAATATCTATATATAATTATATATAGGTATATATATATATATATATATATATAAAAATATATATACAGATATTTTATAGGATTATCTATACTATAATTGCGTTTGTAATGTCTGTCGCCGTCGGCAGTTGCGCACGCATCCTCATTGGAATGTTGGCAGCGCGAGGACAAAATAATTCACCAGGTGAATTCCAAAAATGGCAGGGTGGTGAAATAATCCACCAAAAGTGGATTCTTTTTTTCGCAATCCACAGGGATGCAGCGAAGGGAAATGGAGCATTACAAAAGCAACACTTAATTGCCCACATTAAAGTATTTTAAAAAAATAAACTAATCGCCTGCATCAAGTATTAAAAAAAAAAAACCTAACCTTCCGCATCAAGTATTAAAAAAGAAACACCGCACGAAATGTAACAAAAAAAATTCTACACAAAGTATTAACTCCTAAACTGCAAAATCCCTACATCGCAATAAACCTATTTTCCCTATTAACCCCTAAACCGCAAAACCCCTACATCGCAATAAACTTATTTAACTTATTAACCCCTAAATCGCAAAATCCCTACATAGCAATAAACCTATTTACCCTATTAACCCCTAAACCGCAAAACCCCTACATTGCAATAAACCTATTTTCCCTATTAACCCCTAAACTGCAAAACCCCTACATCGCAATAAATGTATTTAACCCCTAAACTGCAAAATCCCTACATCGCAATAAACCTATTTACCCTATTAACCCCTAAACTGCAAAACCCCTACATCGCAATAAACCTATTTAACTTATTAACCCTTTAAACTGCCAAAACCAACAATGCAAATTAATATTTAAATACCTAAGTACAGGACACTAACCTAACACCCCTAACCTAACAACCCCTAAACTAACACCCCATTAAATAAATCCAAATTACCTAAACTAATATATTCTAAAGTTACAAAAAATAAAAAAGGCTAACATTACAGAAAATAAAAAAACAAATTACCAAATTTAACAAAATTAAACCTAATCCCTATGAAAATAAAAAAGACCCCCCCAAACTACCAGTAGCCCTTAAAAGGGCTTTTTGCAGGGCATTGCCCCAAAATAATCAGCTCTTTTTCAAGAAAATACACAAAGCCCCCCCCTTAACAGTAAAACCCCCCACCCACCAAATCCCCCCAAATAAAATAACCTAACACTCAAAAACCTAAACTACCCATTGCCCTGAAAGGGCATTTAGCTCTTGTTCTGTTCATCCCTAATCTAAATAAAACAAATCCTCCCAAAAAACCCTTAAAAGATCCTAAGTCTAACCCCCAGGTTGGTACTCACGGTTCCTGAAGTTTGGTGAAGAAGGTCCTGTTCCAGGCGGTGAAGTCTTCTTCCAAGCGCAACCTCTTCTTCTTCCAGGAACATCCTGCACAGAGCGGAGCTGAAGACTGAAGACCGCGGAGCTGAAGACCGATGACTCTGGAACTGAAGACCGGCGACGGCGGAGCCATGGAGCGTAGAGGATCCTCTTCGTACGATCTCCACCGTACACTGAATAGTGAATTCAAGGTACGCGATTAAAGATGGTGTCCCTTGAATTCCTATTGGCTGATTTGATTCTTCCAATTCAAATTAGCCAATAGGATAAAAGCTACTCAAATCCTATTGGCTGTTTAAATTAGTCAATAGGATGAGAGCAAGTGGAATTTTATTGGATATTCAAATCAGCCAATAGAATTTCACTTGCTCTCATGCTATTGGCTAATTTAAATAGCGTGCAATATTCTTTTTGAATTGTTTTCTATTAGATAGTGTTATTGTGAGTGTAGCTAAAATTTGTAATGCATTTTTTATGTGTTTTGTGACACTTTTTAGTTTCACGAAACAGTTAACCAGAGGGCTGTGAGGACACAGTAATCCTTCTAGCGTAAATCAATTTTGCGCTTAAATGATCACGTTTACGTTCAACTCGTAATACGAGCGGTAAGCCCAAAGGGCATAAACCCCCTAACGCTTGGGCACAAAGTTTGCGCTCCACTAGTAATCTGGCCCTACATCTATTGATTAAAAAAATCAACTTGCGCTGGTATACTGGACAACACTTTAGTGACTAGGGTTAAAGTTAAAGCAAACAGCTGATAAAATTTAAGGAATAATTAACACTTTGAGATGAATACATTTTCTAATAGAATTCAAAACATAATTTCAAATGGGCTGGGCTCTCTCTTTCCCACCCAATGGGAGGTTAATATCTGCGGCTACCCTTTGTTTACATAGCTTTACATAGCGTGAACTGAAATTTTCAAGTCATATTTTCAGTATAAGTGAATGTTTAAAGGGCAAAAACAGTCAATTGAAAATCAATGTAAAGGAGCCATTTGTTAACAATACACTTCAGCAGGTAAAATGGATAATTGGAATCACATAAAGGGGCAGAAAATGTTACAGGACATTGTCCCTTTACCACCTTAGCTGTCTGTCTGGCTCACATTTGTGCTACATTATATTTATGTTGCTAACATTTTCTTGCTATAATATTTTCATGGGCAAGTATTAAATATACACAGTGGTGGAAAAGTGTCACTATGGTTTACTAGCTAGGGAACAAATGTCCAGACAAAAGCTAGTAGCTCCCTCAATGTTAAACATTAATGAAAGCTTTAATTCTTCCACATCCTCTGCAATTTGTATTAGTCTGGAACTTGTGCATTAGTACAAATGTCCAGCCCTACATATACATGCTTAAGGTGCTGAATGTGTCAATACATTAGCTAAAGGCCCATTGTAGTCATACAATCACATGTTATCCTGTATGACATTTTAAAACTAAAGATCAAGCACCTCGTGTTTAACCCCTGCATAGAGGTTAAACACATAGTAGAAGTACCACTCAGGATACGCAAAGCCCTGCTGGTCCAGAGCAGAAACTGCAGCTGATCCAATTAGCAGCTCTAGTTACAAATTGAGTTGAGTCTCTACGGCTCCTGAGCAGTACTTTTACTATGTGTTCAACCCTTTTGAGGGGTTAAATATATGAAGGTGTACATTTTTGACTATAACAGACCTTTATAGGGACAGTCTACTCCAGAATTTTTATTGTTTTAAAAGATAGATAATCCCTTTATTACCCATTCCCTAGTTTTGCATAACCAACACAGTTATATTAATACACTTTTTACCTCTGTGATTACCTTGTATCTAAGCCTCTGTAGACTGCCCCCTAATTTCAGTTCCTTTGACAGCATTTTAGCCAATCAGTACCCTCCCCTAAGTAACTCCACGAGCGTTAGCACAATGTCATCTATGTGGCACACATGAACTAACACCCTCTAGCTGTGAAAAACTGTCAAATGCATTGAGATAAGAGGCAGCCTTCAAAGGGGCTTAGGAATTAGTATATGAGCCTACGTATGTTTAGCTTTTAACAAAGAATACCAAGAGAACAAAGCAAATTTGCTGATAAACGTAAATTGGAAAGTTGTTTAATATTGCCTGCCCAATCTGAATGAAAGTTTAATTTTGACTAGACTGTCCTTTTAAATTAAAATATAGTATGGCATATAAAGAAAAAATATCATCTCATTCTTACTGACAAGTCACCCACACATGACAGATATACACTCACACCACAAAATAAGATTACAGCTATTGTGTATTTTATTGCATATGATTAAACTACAAGTGCTATGATCTATAAATAAAGCAGTGTACATTTCTCAAACTTAGCAAAAATATGATTACTTTCAGACCAAAAGTAAGTCAGTCACTCTAGAGAGGAAAAACATCCCGTTTTGTTCAACTCCAATATGAGCTTGTTTATTTGAGGTTCAGCCTTTTGATGAATTTCAATATTATACACATTTACAATCTCATGCATTATTTATCTCCTTCTGTTCTAGAGTTCATGACGATTCTCCAGATCCCCATTAAGCAACAATTTCAACACAGTCAGTTTCTGTAAATTGTCTCTAAATATCTTTTGAGTGGAACAGAAGAGAAAATAGTCACTAAAAATCTGTCTCTCTCTTTTCTGTCTCAAATATATCATTCAAAATGAATCAGAGGCTATTTTTTCCCCTTGTGTTTTTTTTTTTTTTTTTTTTAAATGCACATCTGACTTTTGAGAAAGCTTAAGTTAGCCATTACAGAGTGGCCTTATTGTGTTATACAGTAAGCAATTCACGATGTAGTGATTTACACTGTATTGTGTGCAATGGAACATGACCTGTATAGCACTTTTATAGTCACTTCAGTTATTATGTTTTGCATAATGGTGAATACAGACAGCGATGAATGCACAATGCTATGAATAATATAACATCTGCAAGTTACACAATAATACAATGTTAGTTGCAAATGGTATGCATATATTAACCCATATTAGAGGTCGGCACTTCATGAAGGAAACAAAATGTATTATACATAAATTTGTCTCAAAAAAACAATGTTGCACAAAAACATAATTGTTTAAATAATTCCAGCAATTATTTCAATGATAAAGCAAAACAATTTTCCGTGCTTTCATATGAGTTCAATTTACATAAATCTATTCAGAATACGTAATACACGTGGTGTAACTGTCATCATTTATCTAAAACTTTTCTAACTATGAGAAGTTCTATATTTGCAAATTCCTTAAAAAACTGATATTTGTTTGTGTTGATCACACATTATAGAAAAAATAAGTAAAATAATTTTTTTTTTAAAATGTTTCTAAGAGTAAGCAAGTTGATCAAAGGTTGGGCTCAATTTGCTCGGCAGCATAAGCTGCTTTTGAGCCCTTGCGTGGCAGGCTCGCACTTTGAGTGTCTCAAATATACAAAAGTATAGTGGGCATTGGCTAAAAACATTCTATACAGTGACTGCTTAGATCAGAGAACAAACTCATTTATACTTTGGAACATCAATCATTAAAGGTTTGCAAGCCCTGGCCCTACTGTATGATGTTTACGACATATTCTAACAAAAATCTGGGGCACGAATAGATAAGCACAATATTGTTCTATATCTAGACTTTCAATCTGGCAGCTCGAGGGATATAAGGGAACTGCCTGGGGATTTCTTTGATGCACAGGTCATTTTGCAACTTTAAAAAAAAAAATTGTTTAAAAAATTCTTTCTGTCTTCCTGCTCTGTTACCAGATAGATATTTATCTGAAATAAAGTAACAAAAAAAAATTGTAGTGACAAATTTAATGGAGAGAAATTCAAAGAAGGTGAGTGAATAGAACAATAAAATATAGACAATGATAACAGGAAGAACATCAGTGTAATGTTTTTCAGCATAAAAAATGTAACACAGTCATTATGAGTCTTGTCGGTATAGCTGTACCAAAAGAATTTTAGCCTGTAACGCAACGTCAATCCTGCACTCAAAAAAATGACGTTTTTGCGTGGGATTTCCATAGCGCCGGTATTACAGGTTGTGCAGTGAGGCTAAAATGCTTGCATTCCAGTCTATACCGACACGATCCATACCGACATCTGAGACCAGTAGTTATGAGTTTTGCGCAACAAAACTGTTACTCAAAACTCATAACTAAACTGTTACAAAGTACACTTACACCCATAAACTACCTATTAACCCCTAAACCGAGGCCCTCCCGCATTGCAAACACTATATTAAACCTATTAACCCCTAATCTGCCACTCCCAACATCGCCACCACTAATAAGTTATTAACCCCTATTCCCCAGCACCCCAACATCGCCCACACAATAATAAAGCTATTAATCCCTATTCCGCCACTCCCCAACATCGCTGCTACCAAATAAAGTTATTAACCCCTAAACCTCTGGCCTCCCACATCACCGTCAATAAATAAACCTATTAACCCCTAAACCGCCAGCCCCCCACATCGCAAACAACTAAATTAAACTATTAACCCCTAAACCTAACAACCCACTAACTTTAAATTAAAATTACAATATCCCTATCTTAAAATAAAAAAAAACTTACCTGTGAAATTAAAAAAAAATAAGTTTAAACTATAAATTAACGTAACATAACTATTATACTAAAATTAAAATAACTATCAATTAAATAAACTAAATTACACATGAAAAAAAACTAACACTACTAAAAAAGAAATCATTCTAAAATTACAAAAAATTAAAAAAAATCCATCTTCAAGACATCTGACGCGGAGCATGCTCTTCAAACGACAGCTTCTTTGTAATGAATATCTCTTTAAGTGACATCATCCAAGATGGCGTCCCTTAGATTCCGATTGGCTGATAGAATTCTATCAGAAAATCGGAATTAAGGTAGAAAAAATCCTATTGGCTGATGCAATCAGCCAATAGGATTGAGCTGGCATTCTATTGGCTGTTCCAATCAGCCAATAGAATGCAAGCTCAATACTATTGGCTGATTGGATCAGTCAATAGGATTGAAGTTCAATCCTATTGGCTGATACAATCAGCCAATAGGATTTTTTCTACCTTATTTCCGATTGGCTGATAGAATTCTATCAGCCAATCGAAATCTAAGGGATGCAATCTTGGATGACATCACTTAAAGAGATATTCATTACGAAGAAGCCGTTGTTTGAAGAGGATGCTCCACGTCGGATGTCTTGAAGATGGACCTGCTCCACGCTGGAAGGATGAAGATAGAAGATGCCGTCTGGATGAAGACTTCTGCCCATCTGGAGGACCATTTCTGCCCGTCTGGAGGACCACTTCTGCCGGCTTCGTTGAGAACATCTTGCCGCTTGGATGAAGACTTCTCCCGGTAAGTGAATCTTTGGGGGTTAGTGTTAGGATTTTTTTAAGGGTGTATTGGTGGGTTTATTTTTTAGGTTAGGGCTTTGGGCCTGCAAAAGAGCTAAATGCCCTTTTAAGGGCAATGCCCATCCAAATGCAATTTTCAGGGCAATGGGGAGCTTAGGTTTTTTTTTAGTTAGTATTTTATTTGGGGGGTTGGTTGTGTGGGTGGTGGGTTTTACTGTTGGGGGGGTTGTTTGTATTTTTTTTTTTACAGGTAAAAGTGCTGATTACTTTGGAGCAATGCCCCGCAAAAGGCCCTTTTAAGGGCTATTGATAGTTTAGTTTAGGCTAGGGTTTTTTTTAATTTTGGGGGGGCTTTTTTATTTTGATAGGGCTATTAGATTAGGTGTAATTAGTTTAAAGATCTGTAATTTGTTTTTTATATTCTGTAATTTAGTGTTTTTTTGTGTGATTTAGCTAATTTAATTTATTTAATTGTATTTAATTTAGTTAATTTATTTAATTGTAGTATAGTGTTAGGTGTTATTGTAACTTAGGTTAGGTTACAGGTCAATTTATATTTATTTTAGCTAGGTAGTTATTAAATAGTTAAGAACTATTTACTAACTATTCTACCTAGTTAAAATGAATAGAAACTTGCCTGTAAAATAAAAATAAACCCTAAGCTAGCTACAATGTAACTATAAGTTATATTGTAGCTAGCTTAGGGTTTATTGTATAGGTAAGTATTTAGTTTTAAATAGGAATAATTTAGTTACTTATAGTAATTTTCTTTAGATTTATTTAAATTATATTTAAGTTAGGGGGTGTTAGGGTTAGACTTAGGCGGTGATGTTGGGGGCGGCAGATTAGGGGTTAATAAGTGTAGGTAGGTTGTGGCGACATTGGGGGCGGCAGATTAGGGGTTAATAAATATAATGTAGGTGGTTGCGATGTTGGGGTCAGCAGATTAGGGGTTAATAAGTATAATGTAGGTGGCGGCGGTGTCCGGAGCAGCAGATTAGTGATTAATAAGAATAATGTAGGTGGCGGCGATGTCGGGGGCGGCAGATTAGGGGTTAATAAGTGTAAGGTTAGGGGTGTTTAGACTCAGGGTTCATGTTAGGGTGTTAGGTTCCCCATAGGAATCAATGGGGCTGTGTTACTGAGTTTTACGCTGCTTTTTGGCAGGTATTAGACTTTTTCTTAGCCGGCTCTCCCCATTGATGTCTATGGGGAAATCGTGCACGAGCAAGTACGACCAGCTCACCGCTGACTTAAGCAGCGCTGGTATTGGAGTGCGGTATGGAGCAAAATTTTGCTCTACGCTCACTTCTTCCCTTTTAACGCCGGGTTTGTAAAAACCCGTAATACCAGCGCTGCAGGTAAGTGAGCAGTGAGAAAAAACTGCTCGTTAGCACCGCATAGCTCCTAACGCAAAACTCGTAATCTGGCCGATTGTTTTGTTTCTGATTATAAGCTTTTATATTTTCACTAATACTGCTCTGTTCAGTTTATCTTGTTTTTATAAATGTTCTTATATATCAATTTAAGTGTACTTCTAAAACATATTTTTATTTTAATTATCCTTCACTGTATGTCCTATTATGCTATCTTTTTCAGCGTGATATTAAATAGTATCAATCACCTTGCTGCTGGTACTGCTTAAAGTGAGTGATCTGTTGGCTACATATAACATATACAGTATATTTATATTTCCAAGGGCAGTGTTGGACAAAGCTAATTGGAAGTCCAGAAAAAAACACCTAAAAATAGAATTTTTCTAGGATGTGCCATCTTTTATGGCATCAAGGTAAATATAGGTACAACATCTCAACACCTTTTTTCTGCATGGCACAGATGTTCTGTTAAACACATGCCGTAATGAGAATAGGGAAGCTAAATTATTCCTTATCATATAACCCGCTATGTATGAACATATACTCCTTTTGCAAACCTTTTGATGTCATTTGAATAGAATATAATGCTTAAAGCAATATTAAACTAAATCATTTACACTCGGGCATATTTATCAAGCTCCATACTAGGCTTGATGCCCCTGAAGGCTCGCCGGAAACAGAAGTCTAAAGCCCGCTGCTCCATAACTTGTCCACCTGCTCTGAGGCGGCGGACAGAAATCAACCTGATCGAATACAATCAACTATGACACCAACTGCTAGCAACTGATTGGCCGCGAATATGCAGGGGGCGGTATTGCACCAGCAGTTCACAAGAACTGCTGGTGCAATGATAAATGCCGAGAGCGTATGCTGTCGGCATTTATCGATGTGCAGCGGACATGATCCGCTATTTCGGATCATGTCCGCTCTTGCAATCATAAATATGCCCCTCAGTATTCACACCAATCAAATCTTTGTATTTGGCAGTCAGTTATGAAGTAATTTATAAGGTGTGTATATTCTATACAAAGTCAATCATCTTCTTTGTGACTTACAGGCAAAAATGTGCACCAATCATCTTCTCTAGTTTAAGATCTCTTTGAGGGAGTGTAAAATGAACTAGTCATTCAGTTTTAACTGGAAGCAGATTTTTTCTAATAAATTTATATATCAAACTTTGTATAACATTACACTAAGGATAAACAGTAAGAATACCCCTTTAATTTAATTAACATATTTTAAGAAATTCTGTTTTGTATTTTTTGCTTAGCAATATTTTTGTAGTATGAGTTCATGCCTGTAATCTCTACTCAAGTGTAGCTCTTATAATCATAATAACAACTCAATTTTCATGGGAAAAAAACGCATCAAGGCTTGTAGCTGCACAAAAGAAGGGGTTGCCAATATCCAACCTACAGGTATGAAGTAATTTACAAGAATTCAACAAAGGTATCACTTTGTTGTGTTACCATCTATATAAACATATACATATGTATATGTACAGTATCCCACAAAAGTGAGTACAACCCTCACATTTTTGTAGATATTTTATTATATATTTTCATGTGACAACACTGAAGAAATTACACTTTGCTACAATGTAAAGTAGTGAGTGTACAGCCTGTATAACAGTGTAAATTTGCAGTCCCCTCAAAATAACTCAACACACAGCCTTTAATGTCTAAACCGTTGGCAACAAAAGTGAGTACACCCCTAAGTGAAAATGTCCAAATTGGGCCCAAAGTGTCAAAAAATTTATGTGGCCATCATAATTTTCCAGCACTGCCTTAACCCTCCTGGGCATGGAGTTTGCCAGAGCTTCACAGGTTGCCACTGGAGTCCTCTTCCACTCCACCATGACGACATAACAGAGCTGGTGGATGTTAGAGACCTTACACTCCCCACCTTCCATTTGAGGATGCCCCACAGATGCTCAATAGGGTTTAGGTCTGGAGACATGCTTGGCCAGTCCATCACCTTTACCCTCAGCTTCTTTAGCAAGGCAGTGGTTGTCTTGGAGGTGTGTTTGGGGTCATTATCATGTTGGAATACTACCCTGCGGCCCAGTCTCCAAAGGGAGGGGATCATGCTCTGCTTCAGTATGTCACAGCACATGTTGGCATTTATGGTTCCCTTAATGAACTTTAGCTCCCCAGTGCTGGCAGCACTCATGCAGGCCCAGATCACGACACTCCCACTACCATGCTTGAATGTAGGCAAGACACACTTGTCTTTGTACTCCTCACCTAGTTGCCGCCACACACGCTTGACACCATCTGAACCAAATAAGTTTATCTTGGTCTCATCGGACCACAGCACATGGTTCCATTAATCCATGTCCTTAGTCTGCTTGTCTTCAGCAAATTGTTTGCAGGCTTTCTTGTGCATCATCTTTAGAAGAGACTTCCTTCTGAGATGACAGCCATGCAGACCAATTTGATGCAGTGTGGGGCGTATGGTCTGAGCACTGACAGACTGACCCCCAACCCCTTCAACTTCTGCAGCAATGCTGGCCGCACTCATACGTCTATTTCCCAAAGACAACCTCTGGAAATGATGTTGAGCACGTGCACTCAACTTCTTTAGTCAACAATGGCAAGGCCAGTTTTTAGTGGAACCTATCCTGTGAAACCGCTGTATGGTCTAAACATAATGCATAAGAAAGCCGCAAACAGCTTGCTGAAGACAAGCAAACTAAGGACATGGATTACTGGAACCATGTCCTGTGGTCCGATGAGACCAAGATAAACTTATTTGGTTCGGATCATGTCAAGTGTGTGTGTGGCGGCAACCTGGTGAAGAGTACAAAGACAAGTGTGTCTTGCCTACAGTCAAGCATGGTGGTAGGAGTGTCATGTTCTGGGCCTGCATGAGTGCTGCCGGCACTGGGGAGCTACAGTTCATTGAGCCAAAATGTACTGTGGCATACTGAAGCAGAGCATGATCCCCTCCCTTTGGAGACTGGGCCGCAGGGTAGTATTCCAACATGATAACGACCCCCAAACACACCTCCAAGACGACCACTGCCTTGCTAAAGAAGCTGAGGGTAAAGGTGATGGACTAGCCAAGCATGTCTCCAGACCTAAACCCTATAATTTTTTTGGCCTGACAGAATAATACTGCAGATTTAATTACTAATCCTCACTGGCTAATAAGGTCAACTGACTCGGCTGTACTGGTAGAAACGGACACACCTCTGCAAGTGGTTTATTAAGAGAGGACATAAATTAAAAAATGCATTTGAAATACATTTAGAAAAGCCCTCTTCTATTTGAAACATATATATTTCCATTTTAAAGGGACATTGAAGATTTTTTTTATATATGCATTAGAAAACAATCACTATATCGAGATTGATTCTGCATATTTAAAAAAATGTCTTTGTCAAGAAACATTTGTATTGTTTTTTAATACATGAAAAATCCCTTTTCAAAAATTGTTTCATCATCTCTATTACTATGGCCAATTACAGACTGATATATACATATATATATATATATATATATATATATATATATATATATATATATATATATATATATATATATATATATAAATGAGCTCCTGCACCTTACCACCAATCGCTGTATATCTTCTCTAGTGGAAAAAAACACCAATTTCAGTTTTAAATTACAAGAAAAGCAGGCAAAATTAATAATAAATGTTGTTTTACTACACAAATGTACAAATACTATCTAGATATTCATGTACTTCTTTATTTTCCTCTTTCTTTGATAAATATCGGTCATCTATTGTTACAGCTCTAAAATATGCAATTTGTATGCAAAACACTTAGACAAGCATGGTGCCTTTTAAGCTAAACTCAAAACTTGCATATTCATAAAGTAAAATTTTGCCATCTGAGAGACAATTATTGCTCATTAAAGTATCTACTGATTTTCACTGTCAACAACAGCCAGCATGTTTCGATCTTAGCAAAGTCACCTTTACTGTTAAAAAGACGGCCTACAGCAACACTTCAATTTTCTCTTTAGATAGGTCTGGACTGATAACCCTTAAATCGACCCCTGGCAACAGATATTTTGTGCTCTTTTTTTATCTTCCTGTGGTTTGTAGCTTTTATTTTAATCACCATATCCATCCTCTTCAAATCACTTCACAAGTCTCTGAGTTAAAACAATATGTGACTAATCAACACTGACAACACGATAGGACAATTTTAATTAATGCAATGCATGTTAATCTTGGATGTTGGATTTAGAAAAGAAACAGTGCGTCATTTGTATATTAATGTTGGAGATGTATCACTTTAGAAACAAAACATATTGTCAGAATTTGACAGAGGGCTAAGAGGATCAGTTATCTGCTTTCTGATTTGTTTAAAGGACCTTGCATAAAGTTACACAATACTGTCACTTGCAATACTGGCACACTAAAGGGGCACTCACAATTTCAATTAAACAAACAAAAAGTAGCTTTTAAAAAAAAAAAAAAAAAAAAAAACATTTTGCATCTAGCATATGAAATAGCAACAATCAAATAGTCTAGTATCGCACAAACAAAAATAAAGTTCAACAATGAGCTAGACTGAATTAAAAAAACGTTTAAGAATTGGATATCTTGCAGAAATAAAACAGCCCCTTCATGACAACTCTAAGATTTCTACTTAACCCTTGTCACTTCCATGAGTTTAACTCAGTTGTAATCGATTGGGTTGCATAAAAAACACCTTAAAAAACTTACAGAACAAACAAATTAAAGCAGGTAAAAAGATATACTGTATGTGTGTATATATATATAAAACCAGTACACAGCAGTTTAGCACTCACGATTACAATCCTTTTGACCGGGGTGCTCAGCAACATATTTCATAGACCTCCAACAAAAGCAGGCACTCACCAGGTTTGAAGTGGCAAAAAATGTTATTCGAACAGAGAAACGTTTCTGGGTTTTACCCCCGTCCTCAGACTCAAAGGTACAGCATGATGTGTGTATATATATATATATATATATATATATGTCTTTTTTGGGGTTAAGGGGTTAAATGTTTGTTTATTCCTGCGTGCAAAATGATTGTTTACCTCGATTTTGAAACCAACAGGAAGTCGGTGCATGTTTCCTAGGGAACAGATTACTCGCTGGCTGATTTTAAACAACTCTCACTGCTCTATTGGTGGACATGTACAACCCCCCCCCCCCCCCCGTAGCATGATGATAAAAAACTGTTTTGTTTAGGAAGGGATTTTATTTATTTTTTATTCTTTTTAACATGCCCTATTTTAGAATCATCAGAGAAGAAAAAAACACTATATACACTATATACTAAACACAATCTAGCTTTATGGCTGATTACACTACATTTAAAAGTACGCTCTCTGAGAATTTTAGTTTTTGATATTTCTTTTTCTCTTGGAATTTTTCACGACAATATATACAATTAAGTATAATGAATTTATATTCGCATACTTTGCAACTTCGGTCAAAACATCTTGAAAGAGACTGCACTGTAAATTAATTCATTTTCTCCTTTAACTTCTGTCTATTTCTATCTATTGACAGAAGATGGAAAATTACACTCAGCGACAAAGAATATGGTATTCTTTAACAGATGGATGAGTTTAGTGACCCACAATAGTACTCACTGTTCATCCAGATGGTGTTTTATGCAAAAACTGCACTCATTTTCATGATCCTGGTTACAGGTTGCCTAATTCTGTAATTTTATCCTATGCATATTTTGACAACCACTTATACAGGGATAAACCTTATGGGAAGACAAGTAATGCATCAAGGGAAGTGTCCCATAGGACTCAGTGTAAAGTAATGGAACAAATAAATGAAGGAGTGATAAAAATAATTCATAAGAAGGAAATAAAGCACCTCACTTATTTGAATATACATATTTGAACACACTTACCAAATACATATGCCACCACACATGTATTTTAACAAAGAACACTGTCCTGCACAGTAACTAGGCTCTAGCTAGCTTCTCTATTCTCAGTATTTAGCTGCATGTTAAAAGGACAGTCTAGTCCAAAATAAACTTTTATTATTCAGATACGGCATTTAATTTCAAACAATTTTCCAATTTAATTGTATCACAAATTTTGCTTTGTTCTCTTGGTATTCTTAGTTGAAAGCTAAACCTAGGAGATTCATATGCTAATTTCTAAGCCATTGAAGGCTACCTCTTCTCTCAGGGCATTTTGACAGTTTTTCACCACTGGAGGGTGTTAGTTCATGTGTGTCCTATAGCTAATACTGTGCTAACGCACGTGGAGTTCCTAGGAGCCAGCACTGATTGGCTAAAATGCATGTCTGTCAAAAGAATTGAAATAAGGGGGCAGTTTGCAGAGACTTAGATACAAGGTAATCACAGAGGTAAAAATGTATTTATATAACTGTGTTGGTTATGCAAAACTAGGAAATGGGTAATAAAGGGATTATCTATCTTTTAAACCAATACAAATTCTGGTGTAGACTGTCCCTTTAAAGGGATAGTAAACGCCAAAATTTTATTTTATGATTTAGAAAGAACATACAATTTTAAACAACTTTCCAATTTAATTATATTATCAACTTTTCTTCATTCTCTTGTTATCCATTGCTGAAGGGACAGCATTGCACTACTGACAGGAAGCTTAAAATATCTATTTAGCCAATCACAAGAGACAAATGTGTGCAGGCACCAATTAGCAGCAGCTCCCACTAGTGTAAGATATGTGCATATTCATTTTTTAACAAGGGATACTAAGAGAACAAAGCACATTTGAAAATAGAACTGAATTTAAAAGTGTCTTAAAATGACATGCTCTATCTGAATCATGCAGGTTTAATTTTGAATTTCAAATCCCTTTAACAAGTATTTGCCTTCAAACAGCACATAGATGTCCATACCAGTCACACTGCTTTGGTTACACTGCATACATGCTAATTCTACAATACATCTTGACTCCCAGTACAGGATGGCAAAATTAGCTGTGAAGTGAATATAGAAATCTATACCAGGAATACCATTTCAAGCCCAGGTCTACTATTAAGATATTAATTTAATATACAAAAAATAGTGCTGATGGGCTTGATACCAGTAATATATTGGTATAATTTAGTCTATTCACTCATTGTTTCATGGTACAACACATATATCTAGCCTACTCACACACACCAATGCCACATTTCAAACAATCACAAAATCATCAGCCTACAACAAATCCAATATTACTTTAGAATAAAAAAAATAACGAATTAATGAATAAATTAAATACTTAATTGATCATTTAATTAACAAATAAAAGGGGGTTAGGTATGGGGCTTAAAGAACAATATGTGGCCTTAAATTTAAAAAAAAAAAACAACACAAAAAAAACAGGAGTCAATGAAGAGTTTGTATTATTTAAAATAGCCACAATTGTACAAGTTTATCAAGTTCTATCATTTTAATAATTTTTCAGGAGCTGAGCAAGTTTTTAGAAAAAATAATTTCTGATTGTTATTCTAACCTTGTATCAAACAGAAATCTCAGTAATAAACATGTGCATTTGTTACAGACCCAATTTCATTATCAAAACACAGACATTCTTGATGTTTTTACGACATAACTATCCGAATTAATGCACAATGAAATGTAAAGAAAATTAATAAATACTGATGAAATTTGGCAGTAATTCTGTTTCCTTTAAATTACCTTGGAGGTTAAAGTATTTACCTGTAGAGCGCTAGATCCTTCTTCACAGAGCCCCGTAGCACGCTAATAGGAGGCTCTGTGAAAAAGGATTAGGATTAGTGAGGCTCTCCAATGTGCTAAAGGTATTTTAACGCTAAAGGTGAACTTTTTCACCTGTAGCAAAGGAACATTTCCATTTGTTTAATGAAAACTAATGTAAATATTCCACAAATATTCAGTATTCATTTTGTTAAAATTAAACAAATACTGAATAGCACAGGCAATGATAATTTGAAAAAACAAAGTGCATGTGAGTTGTTAATAAAGAATAACGAGGAAAATTATATATTTTTCACACTATTGAGAAGTGATATTACATGAAGACCCAAGAGTTTTTTGGTCATCATGCAGCAGGAACAGTAAAAAAGATTTTTTTTAAATGAATATTGTTTGTAGCCACTTTGAAAGAGAGGCAAAGGTCTGCCCACTGATGACATCACAATCTGAGCTGCTTAACAGGCTTCACTAGTTACAAAAGACTCACTAGTTTGATTAAACAGACTGTCGGTGCTATTGAGGAAAGTGCCTAGATAAGCCCAGATCATGATGTCATCGTGGGCGGAGCTTGACAGCCATTCCAAACTGGCCAGAACCAATATTCATTTTAAAATAACTTTTTTACTGTTCCTGCTGTATGATATAGAAAGGGATGCAGAAGGCTATTTGTTGCTTAATATACGATAATACTTTAAGATGACTGAGGTGCAGACTTTCCCTTTATTTATCTACCATATAACTTTAATAAATGTAAAACTAAAGGCTTGGGTTGAACTACGTATTTAGGAATTACCCTGAAGACTTTGTACTTTTTAATGCTGGCTTTAAAATACAATTCTTTACATTGACGTAATGTCACTTTTGAGGGTGAAATAATTATTTATACACAATAACAAACATGTTTCGAAAACATTGTTCTCTGTATCTTCTTTTTTTTCTTCTATAATTGTTCAAATTAATTCTTTAACCTCTGAATAATCCCTTTTTTAATATGTTGTATAACTGTAGGAAGCCAAAATTTTCTAGAAAAAAAGAGCGAGGAAGAGGAGAAACCTCTCTCTGGATCAAATATGAAAAAACGTTTCCTTATAGTAATACTAATAATAATGCTAAAAATGTTGCTCTGTTCTTTTAAAAGTGAGAGTATCTAACATTTCAAGTGGCAATGCAGTAGTGTGTATTTACACAGAAGGATTAACTCTAACAGTTTAATTCAAAATCAAGCGAGTGGCCAGTCATGCTTGAGACATGTGTGAAAAATGGCCACCTGCTATTCTATATCAAGCATTTATCAGCAGTAACACACTTCCTTAGGGGAACATCCTTGGATCGTCCCTTATGTGTATTTTGTTACAGAAAGCAAAATATGGGCTTGCTAAATTGTAAGATAGCTATTCAAAATCCTACAAAATGTGTCCTCTATGCACCTCCATGTTTAAATAAAGGAGCAGTGTTCCACATCTTTTACTGGAGAACACCATTCAGTGCTGTGTGTGGCTGATTAGGGTTAAAGAAGGACCAGTGCAGATGCGTTGAAGGGGTAAATGTGGGGAACTGCAAATTATATTGGAGATTGATCAGTAACTAACGGCTAGATTACGAGTTTTGGGGTACAGCTATAGCGCTGAAAAATTGGCCCTTGCGTGTGTAATGGCCAGGAACGCATATTACGAGTTGCGTCGGTATAGCTGTAACGCAAGCATTTTAGCCTATAATGCAACGTCCCTTACGCACTCAAAAAAAATACGTTTGAGTATGGGATTTCCATAGCGCCGGTATTACAAGTTGTGTGGTCCAGCTAAAATGCTTGCGTTACAGCCTATACCGACACGATCCATACCACCATCTGAGACCAGTAGTTATGCATTTTGTGTAACAAAAATGTTTCACAAAACTCATAACTAAACTGTTTCAAAGTACACTAACACCCATAAACTACCTATTACCCCCTGAATTGCCACCCTCCTGCATCGCAAACACCATTTAAAATTTATGAACCCCTAATCTGCTGCCCACCCACATCACCAACATTATTTAAATATATTAACCCCTAAACCGCCGCTCCCCAACATTGCCAACACTATAAAGTTATTAATCCATAAACCTCCGGCCTCCCACATTGCCACCACTAAATAAACCTATTAACCACCTAAACCTCCAGCCTCCCACATTGACACCACTAAATAAACCTATTAACCACCTTAAACTCCGCCCCCCACATCGCCACCACTAAATAAACCTATTAACCCTTAGACCGCTGCCCCCCCACATCGCAAATCACTAAATTAAACTATAAACCCCTAAACCTAACACCCCCTAAATTTTAATTTAATTTACAATATAACTATATTTAGATAAATAAAAAATGACCTTAAATAAAAATATACCTAACATTAAACTATAAATTAACCTAACATTACTATTCTAATAAAAAAAAAAGTTTATTTTGATTTGTGTCCCTTTAATTCATTAATTTTTTATTTTTAAAGGGACATGAAACCCAATTTTTTTCAAGATATATAGAGAATACAACTTTCTAATTTACTTCTATTATCTAATTTGTTTAATTCTCTTGGTATTATTTGTTGAAGTAGCAGCAATGCACTATTGGTTTCTAACTGAACACATCGCTGATTTGAACAGCCAATAGGATTTCAGAAGCTCTCATCACTAAATAAACCTATTAACACCTAAACCTCCAGCCTCCCACATTGCCACCACTAAATAAACCTATTAACCACCTAAACCTCCGCCCCCCACATCGCCACCACTAAATTAACCTATTAACCCTTAGACTGCCGCCCCCCCACATCGCAAAACACTAAATTAAACTATAAACCCCTAAAGCTAACACCCCCTAAATTTAAATTTAAATTACAATATAACTATATTTAGATAAATAAAAAATGACATGTGAAATAAAAATATACCTAACATTAAACTATAAATTAACCTAACATTACTATTCTAATAAAAAAAAAGTTTATTTTGATTTGAGTGTCCCTTTAATTCATTAATTTTTTATTCTTAAAGGGACATGAAACCCAGTTTTTTTTCAAGATATATAGAGAATGCAACTTTCTAATTTACTTCTATTATCTAATTTGTTTAATTCTCTTGGTATTATTTGTTGAAGTAGCAGCAATGCACTATTGGTTTCTAACTGAACACATCGCTGATTTGAACAGACAATAGGATTTCAGAAGCTCTCATCCTATTGACTGATTTGAATTTGAAGAATCAAATCAGCCAATAGGAATGCAAGGTACGCCATTTTGAAGAGGATGCTCTTCCAGGATAGCTTCCAGGATAGCTCCGTGCTGCCGGGATAAAGATAGAAGATGTCCCCAAGATGGATGAAGGTGTCGCCGCCTGGATGAAGACTTCTCGCCGCCTGGATGGAGATGGATGTCTGGACTTCAGGAACCGTGAGTAGATATTCTGGGGTTAGTGTTAGGTATTTTTTTTTATTTTTTGGGTTGTTTTTTTTTTCAGATTAGGGCTTTGGGCAAATTGTAAAAGAGCTGAATGCCCTTTTAAGGGAAATGCCCATACAAATTCCTTTTTAGGGCCAATGTGTAGATTAGTTTTTTTTTAGAGTTAGTTTCTTTATTTTGGGGGGTTGGTTGGGTGGTGGGTCTTACTGTTGGGGAGACTTTGTATTTTTTACAGGTAAAAGAGTTGTTTAACTTAGGGCAATACCCTACAAAAGGCCCTTTTAAGGGCTATTGATAGTTTATTGTAGGCTAGTGGGTGTTTATATTTTGGGGGGCTTTTTTATTTTTATAGGGCTATTAGATTAGGTAATTGCTTTTATTTTTGATCATTTAATGTATTATTTTTGTAATCTTAGTGTTTTTTAATTTTCGTAATTTAGTGTTTATTATTTTTTGTAATTTTAGATTTTTTACATTTTTCCGTAGTGTTAGGATTTTTTAAATTTGTAATTTACATTTTTTAATTGGTAGTTTTGAATTATTTTATTAGAATAGTAATGTTAGGTTAATTCATAGTTTAAACTTAGTTGTTTTTTTATTTCACAGGTAAGTTTTTATTTATTTTAAGTTATATTGTAATTTTTAATTTAAAGTTATGGGGTGTTAAGTTTAGGGGTTAATAGTTTAATTTAGTGTTTTGCGATGTTGGGGGTGACAGTTTAGGGGTTAATAGATTTATTTAGGTGTCAGCGATGTCGGGGAGTGGCAGATTAGAGATTAATAACTTTATTTTGAGGAGGCGATGTCGGGGAGCGGAGGGTTAAGGGTTAATAGCTTTTATTAGTGGTGGCGATGTTGGGGAGCAGAGGATTAGGGGTTAATGGCTTTTATTAGTGGCAGCGATGTCAGGGAGTGGAGGATTAGGGGTTCATAACTTTAGTGGTGGTGATGTCGAGGAGAGGAGGATTAGGGGTAAATAGCTTTTATTAGTGGCGGCGATATCGGGGAGCGGAGGATTAGGGGTTAATAACTTTATTTAGTGTGGCCGATGTCGGGGGTGGCAGACTAGTGGTGTTTAGACTACGGATTTATGTTAGGGTGTTAAGTTTAAATGTAACTTTCTTTTCCCCATAGATATCAATGGAGTTGCATTATGGCGATTTGTCATTCCACACTTCAGGTGTTATTTTTTTTAAACAATTTCTCGTTGGTGTCTATGGGGGAAAGCGTGCACAAGCACGTAAACTCAGCCCTTGGTTTTGTGCGGTATGGAGCTTAAAGGGACAGTCTACACCAGAATTTTTTATTGTTTAAAAAGATAGATAATCCCTTTATTACCCATTCCTCTGTTTTGTATAACCAACACAATTATATTAATATTTGTTTTACCTCTGTAATTACCTTGTATCTAAGCCTCTGCAAGACTGCCCCCTTATCTCAGTGCTTTTGACAGACATGCAGTTTAGCCAATCAGTGCAGACTCCTAAATAACTCCACATGAACGAGCACAATGTTAACTATATGACACACATGAACTAGTACTGCCCAACTGTGAAAAACTTTCAAAATGCTCTGAGTTAAGAGGCGGTTTTCAACGGTTAAGAAATCAGTTTGAGCCTACCTAGGTTTATCTTTTCAAAAATGCCACCAAGGAAACAAAGCAAATATAATGATAAAAGTCAATTGGAAAGTTTAAAATTGCACGCCCTATCTGAATCATGAAAGTTTAATTTTGACTAGACTGTCCCTTTTAACTCACCATAATGCACAGCACAAGGAGGCTTTTCAGTAACTCGTAATGGCAGCGCTATGGAGAGTGAAATAACGCACATTTTTTGGCAATATTTTTGCACCCTGTTAAGCGCAAAACTCGCAATCTAGGCATAAGGGTTGGAGAGAGAAGCTTTCTAGGTCTTAACCAGTGTTCCCTTTAAGGCCACATTTTGTGAGTGGGAACCATACCTTGCAGTCTGCTTTGTGTAGTGTTTGCTAACTGAAGGGTACAGTTTCCCAATTAACTGTTTTACTGGGTTTAGAGGGTTCCCTGGCCTTAACCCTAGCCAAGTCCACAATATGGGTAGTGATGGAGAGCAGCAAGTAACTTCTGAGTTCCTCTCATAGCACGGAAATACATTCTGCTGCTAGTTAGTTTATCTCCTGGGGAGAGAGGAATGCTGCTGTTGGCGAGGGTCTCACTATGCTTTGCATGCATCCTATACTACTACACACATGACACGAGCAGGAATCAGGTTTATCCTTCCACAGCCGCAGCAGCCAGTGCAGCTTGAGTGGACCTCTATTGTGCACTAATATGATTCCTTAAAGGGACAGTCTACTTTAAATGTTTTATCGCTTAAAAAGATAGATTTACATTATATAACATAAAAATAAATATTAAAAAATCAACGTAATAACTGTTTTGCTTTTATTTTAAACTATGGGAAGAGATAAATCAATTTATTCTGTAGTTATGCTTCCTCTGTGGTTATATTTTCTCTATGGGGTAGTTAAATGTTATCAGCCATGTCTTATGTATTTTGGGGATAGCTATGAATCCATCTGCCATGAATATGTTACACACTATCAGTAAACCTAACGCTCTGTAGGTAATCAAAATGCACATGTACAAAGCTATCTAAATTATGGTTTAAATTGAGGTACAGAATTGGATGTGACAATATGGGATATTATTTAATTTTGTATTTAAAAAATGTTATTTATAAATCATGATAACATTCTAAATACAAGGTTGCCTTCAAATGAGAGAGTAAAGAAAAAAAAAAAATCTTTCCTGAAAAATACGTATTTATATTTTTCAATATGTAGCTATAAAACACTTTTATTATGTAATTTAGCTCTCTGTGGATTGGATGTGAATTCATAAAGACTCCATTGCCCCTATGAAGCATCTCATGTCTTGGTCATGTTTCGCTATTTCTGTGCTGTATATATATATATATATATATATATATATATAGTCATTACATTACATATACATGATTATATATATATATATATACACATATATAAGAAACTGTAATACTTGTTTACTAGTATATTATACACTCTTGCCTTTAAAATTTTCACTGCAAAAATATTGTATTTGTATACACTGACAAGTTGCACTTCAAAAGTGTAATAACTTGTCAACAAAAATATGTTTGATGGCAATAATGGAACGGCTCTAGCTACTATCTGCGGTTATTAATCAACATAAGCTAAAACAGAACACTGAGCATATTTCTGTGTTAAATATAGTATAAATCCTTATCTTAATTAAATTGTCTCTAGGAAAAAATAATACAAGAAATCCATTATCATATTGTGTTATCCTGAAAATGATTTCATGACCTGCATATTTCATTAACCTCTTGTGTACTAAACACTGGATCTGTTCTATTCCGGATTTGAATTCTGGATTTATAAAGTCAACAGATGGCTTCAGACAAGGTGTATTTAACTGTATATTAATCTTGGATCAAGATAACATAGGACTTAAGCTATAACTAAATCAGAGGTATACATTTGGTCAAAACTCAGATGTGATTCAAGATTGATCTTCCAGGTTACCATATGGAGCCCATTTTTTCTGTTATGAAGACTAGATTACAGCAAGGACTAAAGCTACTTATGATATTATAGGCTCAACCTTTACTAATTTGAATAAGATCATAGTGCACAGACAGCAGACTGGCAAAATGCCTAGATTTACAGTATGTACCAATCCATTAGAATATAAATGAATTATTCATTCTACATCAATAATTGCTCACAATGTATTTTAGAATATTTTAATTTTCAACCAATCGCATAATTGCATGTGTATTCTCACAGGTGACTTTATAATGTCATAACACAGAGATGTGTAACAATATTCTGCATGCCCTTGGATTACCAAGTTTACGCAGTGCCATTCATTATAAAGCCACATGAGACAGAGTTTCTTCCAGTTTACTAAGTATACAAATGAGGAGATTTGGATAAATGAATGTTCTGCAAATGTCTGGGTTTGTTCACAGTGGTAAACAGACTAGCTTAAAATCCTATATGAAAATAGCCTCATTAACAATGGACTTAAATTCAGGATAGATTAATTAAACTCTAATGAACACACTATATCAAATCCTACCCTTTCTGTGGACTTTTAATTCACACTAGGCTGTTTCGATATTTCTTATAATATTTCACAGTTTAAAAGCTAAGCACATAAATGTTACTAACAAGGAGCACGTCTTTGTAACTATGCAAGCTTAAGGAAATGCAGGATTAATTTCTTCTAACACCAGGAGAAAAGGAACAAAGAACACATTATGAGTATAGTATATTCCATATATTGAAATAAAATACATATATGATTGCAGTAAAGAGGGACATAAAAGTGTTTATTCCAATCCACTGAAAGAGTTATATTAATTTCTTTGCATGCCTTTTCATGGGATTTTAAGATTTAAAAAACCCCAGCTGTCTTGTGATTTTCGAGTGACTGCTGCACTTTGCTTTATTAGTACTTTGCTTGGACATGATATGAAAGGTGGTTTTATTAAAGTAATAGAAAGGTCAAAATTTAAATATGCATAGGTGCATTTCAATGGGAAATATAAGCATTTTTGCAATATACTCCCATTTGAAAAAATGTCAGCGGAGAGCCAGGTAGGCTAATAGCATCCTAAGGGTTAAGGCCTGATGGAAAGGGAAGAGATGAGGGTTGGATTATAGGGCTGCTACAATGTTGCAGTCCAGGGGGTGTAGACAGCACACCGGTTAAATATGAGATTCAGAAGGCTTGGGGCCTCGTTGTCCTGTTGGAGCTGCAGAGAACCTTTTTTACATCATTTTAATAAAGTACAGTGGGCCACGATGAAGCGTACCCAACGTTCCAAAGTTCCACCAAAAAGATATCGGGACTGAGAAGTAGGAGAGACAAACAGTTCCAATGCACAGGATAATGAGATAAGTGACAGCCAAATTGATTATGTCCCTTCATCTTTACCACAATCTGAAGCTCACACAACCAATATCTCTATCACTCCACACATAACAATGGAGGCTTCTGGACTAAAAACCCCTGCTCCGGATCCAGTTGTTCCGGTTCCCCATCCTTACTCTCAGGCCGTAAAAGACCAGCCGCGGGTGTCATCCATGCCTGCCCCTGCCCCCTTTGCCTCCCTTCAAGGCTTACCTGTCGGAACAGCCGAAGCTATGGTGCATCTCCTCCGCACGCTGGCCTCGGTGGTCTCCGGTTCTGCATCTGGTGGGGCCCAATCCAGTTCAGTTGCATCAGATTCCGGCCTTTCACTAGACTCTGGAATGCACCCAGTACACTCTGCGGCCATAGACTCCTCCCCTTCCGGTTTCAGCGTTCCGGTTGCGACCACGAGGCCAGTAGCGGATCGAGACATTGGCATAAGCAGGAGTGGGCAGGCGGGAGCTCCTAGGTCTGGTCAAGGATCTCCTCTTGTAGGTGAGTCCGAGTATGGCCTGGTGGGTGGGAGTCAGGCCCTGGGGGCGCTTCTGGGCTGGGGCAAAGGGGGCATAGGGGAAGGTCAATTACAAGGGGTGGTAACCAGAGAGGCGCAAGAGCTAATAGGGGCGTATCAGGACGACCCAAAAAGGGAGCCAATGTTACACAAAGGGCAGCAAGAGCATCTATACAGCCCAATGTTGTGCAACCGCAAAACAGCAATGCGGGTTATGCAGACATGTATGATTTATCAGACCAGGATAACATTAGTTTAGTAGAGGAGATGGAGGAGGATAATTCACATGAAAATATGGCAACCATAACTACAATGCCACAGGATTTAACAAATGTACACACACCAATCACTAGGTTTTCAGCCCAGCAGCAGGTAGTACATACTCATCTCAGGCACATAAGTTATGCAAATACTATGGGGCAGAATCTACCATCTACTTCACACACACCTGTATTGGCAGATAGGGGGCCAGAGGCATCTGGAGCCCCACATCCTATCCATCAGGGTACTCCGGATATTGTTTCTCTATTACAGGACTTGCTAACGTAGGCCACTAAACAACAACAGATGGTGATGTCGGCTTCATCAGTTCCACAGCCGCATAATCGGGGAAACACCGTTCAGGTTGGCACCACGACTGCCACTACAAAGGTTACGCAGCCAAACTCAGCATTGGAGCAATCTGCTCATGGTAAGTCTGCTAATTTTGTATACCCACACAAATAAATATCTGACATGTCATCAAATTCTGGTTCTGATGATGAGGAAGCGTTAGGGTTAGTAACAAAAGAATGTATAATATGGTTAAAAAGATAATGAATATTTTATCTCATAAACAAGCTAATATAGCAGAAAACTTAATACCACCATCTAATCAGGAACAGTTTTTAGCCATTACTCAACAGGCCGCTAGACCCGAGGTTCCAATTAATGCGGTGATACCATGCAAGGTGGCTCTACAAGGGGATACCTACCCATGTCTAATACATTGCCTTTATACACACCTAAAACCAAAGACAATAAAAAAAAATACAGGAAGGCCGATACGTAGATGTATTCGAGCTATCTATTGAAGCTTGCAGACAGAAGGAGCGGAGCAAAAATGACACAGGCCCTAAATGCCTTAAGCACCCTGACACTTTCAACGAGTAGCAGTGCTGTTTCTGCATACTCGCTACCTGTTATATTAGGATACATCCGAGCCAAGCAGAGGATGTTATAAAATACATGGACACAATCCACTGGATTGAAAGGAGACATAAAGAGGGAGTGTGGAGAGATTATGATGCTGAGTTTAGGCGGAAAATGGATGGGAACCCTTACCTTACATTTGGCTCAACTGATATGCAGTGTGGGCTAGAATCGGTAAAGAGCATTCTCCTCCCGATGGTCAGAGAACTCCACTAAATAAGTTTAAGAAAAGGGACAGGGAATGCTGGAAATGCTCCTTTCGTCATGTCTGCAGAACCTGCGGGGGCACTCATCCAGGGACAGACTGCCAAAGGCGCAGGGAATCAAGTACCGACAAAAACACCACAAAACCAGCAACTGCTGGAAGGAGCACCCACCCCTCTTAAAATAGACATTTTGGAGCGTTGGTTATTATGCTATCCTAATGCCCAGCAGGCCGATTTGTTGCTGGCTGGGTTGAAATTTGGTTTCAGTATCCCCATATCCCATGCAGTCGCAGGTTCAAAAACCCACAGAAATTTAAAATCTGTCTACCAATATCCTAACATACTTCTTGAAAAGCTACAGAAAGAAAATGTTGTTAGGTAGTATCATTGGCCCATTTTCAAAATCCCCCTTATGAAATTTAATAATTTATCCCTTTGCCTTAGTACCTAAAAAGGAGGCTGGCAAGTTTTGACTAATACAGCATCTCTCCTACCTATGCTGCACTGTCTTTGGTATGCAGTGCGGGTAGTGGAGCACTGTTGGCGAAACTTGACATTGAGTCAGTGTTTAGGCTGCTTCCTTTACACCCATCCTCTTTCTCCTTATGGGTTTTAAATTTCAAGGCCAATATTATATTGACCGTTGCTTACCCATGGCATGTTCTCTCTCTTGCACTCTTTTCGAGGTCTTCAGTACCTTCCTTCATTAGACAGTAGTGGAGTCAGTAGGTTATGATACTATGGCTCCCTATCTGGATGACTTCCTAATAGTAGGCACACCTAACACCGACCAGTGCAGAAAAATTTTGGAAGTCATGAGATTACTGATGACTTCTTTTGGAGTACCCCTGGCCGAAGAAAAGTCGCAGGGGCCAAGCACCTGCTTGACCTTTTTGGGTATCTAAATTGACACTCAGGAAATGCTTTGCAGTATTCCTAATGATAAAATCTGTAGCATGCTCCAAGCCGTGCGCACTGCAACCACGGCTCATTAAAGCAACTGCAGTCCCTTGTCTGCAGGGTAATACCAATGGGCAGAGTTTTTAATAGACGGCTGCAAGCACCACTAAAAGGTCCACAAAATAGCTATAGAAAAATGTATCTGTCCCCAGACATGATTGAAGATTTAAAAGTGTGGGAAAAGTTCTCAATAATTTTAATGGCATTTGCCTGTGGCGCTTGGACCCTATTCCCAGTCAATCACTGCATCTCCTCACGGATGCGGCAGGATCACATGGATATGAGGTGTATTTCCAAGGAGAATGGTCAGCAGAACCTTGGCCAATTGAGTGGGCTTAGAAAGGTCTGACAAAGAATCTGACACTCCTGGAACTATTCTCCATAGTCGTGGCCATAGAGCTTTGGGGCAAAAGATTTAGAAACCATTCCATAATATTTTGGTGTGACAACATGAGTGTTGTTTATGCAGTCAATACATTATAAGCTTCCTCCCCAGTTGTTATTCGATATTTAATGCTTCTGGTACTTTGATGCCTCGAATACAACATTCATTTTATAGCACACCATATCCCAGGAGCAAATAACTCCTTAGTTGATGAACTTAGTTGAGGCACATGGGCTCTGCAGGGGCAGCCTACAGAGTATGGAAAAAAGATAAATAGGCTGGTAGGTAAGGTATTGACTGGTGCAGGCGGGTTTGTGATCCGTCATGAAAATATTACGGCCGGCAACACTTCATTATTTCGGCTTGACGGGGTACAACTCTCGGATACAGGCTTAGACCAAGTTATTAATAATATTCGGGCAGCAATTACTCAATTGGTAAAACAATAAAAAATACATATATATATAAAAAATATATATTATAATTTAAAAATTTAGTATGCAGCGGTTTAAAGTTATCGTCACTGTTATATAGTGAATTCTATGGCGGCGAGGGTTCCTCTTGGTGGGGGGGTCGTGGCCTGTTACAGCGAAATAGAGAGGGCGGGGTGGAGTAATGGCCTGTAAAAGGAGGGGCTGAACGCTTTAGGTAATTACCGAAGTACCCCTTCTTTGGTAGCAGGCCATTTTAACTCCTGATAGCCTCGCTCCCTCTGTTCTGAGCTGAACTTGTCCGCTTTCCCACCTGGCCACTGAACCCCAGTAGTGCTAAGGAATCAGGGACTCCATTGCTGCCATCTTGTTATTATTGATTATATAGATACTCGATATAAAAGTTTTTCTGGTTCATAACCATTCAAATTGTTAATAAATGCGACCAGTTCACAGTCTTTTCCTCCACCTAAGTTTCTGTGTTTTATTGTTATTTAAAGTTAAGCTAAGTTCAACTTAAGTTCAAATTTAGTTGGTTAAGTTAAGGTAAAACTCTGGGATTGAACAGCTAGTCATTTAACCCTTATGCTTCTGTTTTTTTGTGTGTGTCATATGCACATATGCTGTGAGTGCTGGTGTACCAGTATTTTAAACACCACACCTTCTCAGACAGTCATCTTTTATGACACAAATTACGTTTCCACAGAAGCAATACACACCACCAGCATTTGAATACTGATGCTCAGGCCCTCACAGGATATGTGGGTATGCAGCTGAAAAAAAACCAGTAATAACTTTTACAAGAAGCATTTTTGGTAATGTAAGTATTTTGCAAAACGGCTTCTTTTTCAAGCTGAAATGCATCAATGCACATTTCAATTTTGATCTTTCCATTCCCGAAACATCTGTGTAATATATGTTAAAGTTCCTTAGATGCTAAATAAATAAATAAAAAAGACGAATGTCAACACATTAGATTGCATGATTAGCAAATGCAAGATAACAAGACAATGCAATAGCACATAGTCTGAACTTCAAATGAGTAGTAGTTTTTTTTATAACAAATTTCAAAGTTACGTATATTTCCACTCCCCCTGTACCATGTGATAGCAATCAGCCAATCACAAATGCATATATGTATAGTCTGTGAGTTCTTGCACATGCTCAGTAGGATCTGGTGACTCAAAAAGTGTAAATATAAAATTACATGCTGTATCTGAATCATGAAAATTTAATTTAACCTGAGTGTCCCTTTAAGCTTTTCTCTGAGTGACAGCCTAACAGGTTTCAAGCAGCAGTTCTTTTTCAAGACCTTAGACCCATTTAACAAGTTTCAGGTGAACACGCTTCTCAGCAGGTGTTTAAAGGGACAGTAAAGTAAAAATTAAACTTTAATGATTCAGATAGAGCATGCAGTTTTAAAAAACTTTCCAATTCACTTCTGTTATCAAACTTGTTTTGTTCCTTTGATATCGTTTTTTTAGAGTAAACCTACAACCTAGGTAGGTTGATAGGAGCGTGCACGTGTCTATAGCAATCTATAGCAGCAGTGTTTGTAACTATGTATAACATTGCTATAAACAATGTTGTAAGCACTACTGCCAGATGGCTAACGATATGTGCATGCTGCTGAGCTCCCCTGGGATTACTCTTTAACAAGTAAATTGAAAAGTTGTTTAAAATGTTGTGCTATATCCAATCTATGTAAGTTTAATATAACTTTGACTTTAAGTCCCTTTAACATTGCACAAATATGTGCTTGTCCAACCTCTCCCCTGAATGCATGGAAGCAGGGCTTGTCAATAGGGTTGCCAGGTGTCCAGTATTCAACTGGACAGTATAGTAAATCAGCCGGTTGTCCAGTAAAACCTATACAAAAACACTGGACATGTTATTTTTTTTAAAAGTTTTCAGCTATTTCAGCATTTTTATGCCTAACAAATATAGCACAGAAAGAAGTGACAATGTACATGTACAGCTCTTTGTATTACTGACAGCCAATGAAAGTGTTAAACTCGGCTTTGTGTGTGTTAAATGGATCCACTTGATGAAATCTGTGCTCTGCGCTTCTTTATTGTCAACCTAGGGATGCAAAAACATTGCTCTGTGAATGCTACTGGCAGTCAAGAGGGTCAAACCACTGCTGTTTATGTGCTACTGGAAGTCAGGGAGGTAAAATAATTTGAGTGTTACTGGCATCCATTGTTATACAATTATTGTTAAGTTGTGAAAAATGTATATGTTGTATTCAAGGGTGTGGCCTAAGGTAGAGCTTTGGGGAGGGACCATAGTGTGACCGCCTCTTACCCATCTGCACCTAGTCACCTGCTGGTCATCCTGGTGTATTTTTATGAAGGGTGACTGGCAGAGTCCCAGGGGAGGGCTGAAAGCTTTTACAACCAAATGGACCAGGTATATCAACCACCCCTTTTAAATCCTATATTTGATATGAATAAAGAAGAAATTGGCATTGGGATCATTGAATACCATGTGGATACGTATACAGCACTTATGCAGGGCAGTGTACAGTTGACTGTAAACAGGGCTCTCTGTCAACGAATGGGACAGCAACAGACAGCATGGTGCACGTATTATCTACATCTACAAATACACACTCACACTATATATGCAGCTCTTTGGTTTTTCCCCTTCTCTCAAATCCTGGTTGCTCTATTTCTCTTCTCCTTGGTCTACCTGTTTCTCATGGCTTATGATAGTGTTTTCATTATCCCTGGCTCTAGTTGTCTTTTCTCACTTATCTCTCACTTATCTCTCCTAGTTCTGGCCAAATATCTCATCCCATCCTATGTAACTTTAATAACGTGATTAATTTTACTACGTTTATTTAACGCTGCACTAAAACAGAGCTTTCATGTACAGACAATCAGCAGAGAACGGACTTCTTGCCTTGCACCCAAACTATAGTATTCCCTGTATGTATATGTATTGGGTACTTGTAAAGCGCGGCTAGTCACCCGTAAGAGTCTCAAGGCGCTGCTCATTTTATCGACCTCGGAAGGATGAAAGGCTGAGTGGACCTTGCCGGGGATCGAACCTGCAACCCTTGGGTTGCTACAGAGCTCAGCCCAAATGCCTTAGCATGCTGAGCTATCTGTCTGGCTCAGGCTTTATATTACATCTATATGTAGCTATATTACCTAGATTTGCAACCATATGACAGGCTGAAAATTATAGAAAGCAAAATGTGTTAGATATTTTGTCTGAACCCAATATAGTAGAGTATATTTTCGATTTTTGGGTTCTCATATACTCTTATAAGACCCAAATATTCATACAATGCACCAAAATATTGTATGAAAATAATACAAATTCAGTCTTTTGTCTGGCATCAAAATGTATACGCATTAATATTCCTGGTGAGATTCTAAAGAATGGCATGAAAGAAGTGCTGTTATATTTATTATAATAATAAGGATCTTTGTAGTGACACGGCATAATGATTCTAATCATACTTGTATACATTTACTGTCAAATACCATATTCAGCAGGTTTTGTTTTGTATCACATATACCTAAATTGCTTGGGATGCTACGTGTGAATTTGGTGATGTGTAATCTAAATCAAAGTCAAATATACTTCTATTATTAAAGAACCAAAATATCTTTCCAATTTTGACAAGCAGATCCTCAATACTACATATAGATTTACAACAGATGTACTTTTTATATTATTGAGGCAGTGCACAATTATTAAACAATGCAGGATTGCTGATTGCAAATGATGATCTAGTTGTACATTCACTGTAGTCTACTAAACACTAACTCTTGTACCAGCTAAGAGCATGTCTTCAAACAGCTTCACCTTTCTAATCTAAAGATATATACTATACTATTCCATATGTGTTATTAGAAAACAAAACATTCTTTAACTTATAAACACTATTAAAGAGACAGTAAAACGTGGTTTTTAGTAATATGTAAATAGAGATATTATGGAGAAAATAAAGCAACCTATAGCTAGGGCACATGTCCATCTGGGTTTGGGGCAAGCGGACATCACTTGCTGACTATATTTATCACAATACAAACAAATGCTTTGTTGCTCAAGATAATATTGTGTCAGTCTTTACAGAGGAATCAGTCTATCCCTAATTGTTGTTTTTTTTGTCTTTCTATTTTTGTTTTCAAGGGGTGGTACAGTCAGTATAATGCTGTATCACCAGCTACTTAACCCCTTAATGACCACAGCACTTTTCCATTTTCTGTCCGTTTGGGACCAAGGCTATTTTTACATTTCTGCAGTGTTTGTGTTTAGCTGTAATTTTCCCCTTACTCATTTAATGTACCCACACATATTATATACCGTTTTTCTCGCCATTAAATGGACTTTCAAAATATACCATTATTTTCATCATATCTTATAATTTACTATAAAAAAAATTATAAAATATGAGGAAAAAATGGAAAAAAACACACTTTTTCTAACTTTGACCCCCAAAATCTGTTATACATCTACAACCACCAAAAAAAAATATGCTAAATAGTTTCTAAATTTTGTCCTGAGTTTAGAAATACCCAATGTTTACATGTTCTTTGCTTTTTTTGCAAGTTATAGGGCCATAAATACAAGTAGCTATTTCCAAACCACTTTTTTTTCAAAATTAGCGATAGTTACATTTGGACACTGATATCTTTCAGGAATCCCTGAATATCCATTGAGATGTATATATTTTTTTTTAGAAGACATCCCAAAGTATTGATCTAGGCCCATTTTGGTATATTTCATGCCACCATTTCACCGCCAAATGCTATTAAATAAAAAAAATTGTTCACTTTTTCACAATTTTTTTTCACAAACTTTAGGTTTCTCACTGAAATTATTTACAAAAAACTTATGCAATTATAGCATACATGGTTGTAAATGCTTCTCTGGGATCCCCTTTGTTCATAAATAGCAGACATATATGGCTTTGGTTTTGCTTTTTACTAATTAGAAGGCTGCTAAATGCGACTGCGCACCACACGTGTATTATGCCCAGCAGTGAAGGGGTTAATTAGGGAGCATGTAGGGAGCTTCTAGGGTTAATTTTAGCTTCAGTGTAGTGTAGTAGACAACCCCAAGTATTGATCTAGGCCCATTTTGGTATATTTTCATGCCACCATTTCACCGCCAAATGCAATCAAATTAAAAAAAATGCAAAATTTTTCACAATTTTAAGTTTCTCACTGAAATTATTTACAAACAGCATGTGCAATTATGGCACAAATGGTTGTAAATGCTTCTCTGGGATCCCCTTTGTTCAGAAATAGCAGATATATATGACTTTGGCGTTGCTTTTTGGTAATTAAAAGGCCGCTAAGTGCTGCTGCGCATCACACGTGTATTATGGCTAGCAGTGAAGGGGTTAAATAGGTAGTTTGTAGGGAGCTTGCAGGGTTAATTTTAGCTTTAGTGTAGAGATCAGCCAACCACCTGACACATCAGACCCCCTGAAAGTCTGCCAGTACTAAAATAAAAGTTTTAAAAAAAAATAAAAAATACATCTTTAGCATATTTACATATGCTACTTTGTAGGATCCCCCCCTTAGCCCCCAACCTCCCTGATCCCCCCAAAACAGCTCTCTAACCTCCCCCTCTGCCTTATTGGGGGCCATCTTGGGTACTGGTAGCTGTCTGCCAGTACCCAGTTTGCAAAAAAAAATGTTTTTTTTAATTTTTTTGCCTGTTTTTCTGTAGTGTAGCTTCCCCCCCCCCCCCCCACAGACCAATCCCCCATCCCCTGACTAATGTATTTTTACATAAATCAAACTATTTTTTTACAACTTTTCAAACATAATTTTTCTGTAGTGTAGCGGTTCCCACCCGCTCCCTCCCCGTGCACGCGCCCGCCCCCGCCCTCCAGTGCACGTGCGCGCGCCCGTGCCCGCCTCTGATCACTCCCACCCACGATCCCGCCCCCCTACAGATCATCAGGGCCATCGATGGCCGCCACCCGCCTCCCGAACCGGCTCCCACCCACCAACGAATTTAGCCGGTGATGTCCAGAGTGGCTCTCTCTGCACCGGATTGCTAAAAAAGGTTATTGCAGGATGCCTCAATATCGAGGCATCACTGCAATAACCGGAAAGCAACTGGAAGCGAGCAGGATCCAGCTGTTTTCCAGACCAAGGACGTACGCCACACGTCCTCGGTCATTAAGTGTATTTTTTTTGAGGACGTGTGGCATACGTCCTTGGTCGTTAAGGGGTTAAAGGGACACTGAAGCCAATTTTTTTCTTTTGGGATTCATATAAAGCATGCAATTTTAAGCAACTTTCTAATTTACTCCTATTGTCATTTTTTCTTTGTACTCTTGCTATCTTTATTTGAAAAGAAGGCATCTAATCTAAGGAGCCAGCCAATTGTTAGTTCAGACCATGGACAGCACTTGTTTATTGGTGCTGTCCAATCAGCAAGGACAACCCAGGTTGTTCACCAAAAATGGTCAGGCATCTAAACATTCTTGCTTTTCAAATAAAGATACCAAGAGAAAGAAGAAAAAGTGATAGTAGGAGTAAATTAGAAAGTTGATTAAAATTGCATGCTCTATCTGAATCACAAAAGAAAAAAATTTGGTTCAGTGTCCCTTTAAATTCTAACCAAAGTGAAGCCCCTAAAATCTGTTACAGTATCTAATACTACTCAATGACAGGACTAAACAATGCAGCCCACCATTGAGTAGTTTTAGACTATTTAGATGGAGCCCATTCACAAAAGAATGGTGAGTTTATGGAATTTGCTAGAATGAACATCATAGAATGGCAAAGGGACTATAATAGTAGGGATCTGAAAACGCTTCAGCTTATTTAGAATAAAACAAATGTTGACTGTATTTATGTGTTCTAGATGTATGGTAAGGAATGTAATTGTTTTGGTTTGTTGAAACAAAATATAACTATCTCTTTATCAGATTTAACATCTCATTTTACAATATTAAGATACAAATGTTGATTTTCATAGACTTCAGTGTCTTTGGAAATTAACATTTGATATTCTATTGTTAGCATTACATTTTGCATTATAAGTATTCATATAGAATCATTTGATTGGTAGAACAGGCGTCAAGTACACATTCTATAAAAAAGCAACCTCTGAAGAGATTGGTGGTGCTAGTGGGGTAGTTAGTGGATCTACACCAGTCTGACGTTATCAGTCTCGCCTTCTGTAACTTGCATTATTTATCCAGTTCTAACACACAGTACAGTCCTTAATTTCATACCCTATGTTTTCTGCCTGCAAAACATATCAGCCACAATAGCAAATGCCTGAAAGTTTAATTCATGCAAAACCTTGGTAAACCCCTATAATCTTGTAATATATTAGAACCAGCAATTTCCTGTTTGACCCTCTGTGCATTAGTAAGAAGTGTGTTCTTTGGAGTATTTCAGCCCCCCAATATGGTCCTCAACAAGTCCTCTGGAACTTGGAAAGTGTGTTGCAAAGTTTTTATATTAGACCAGCCAGGATGGTTCCGCTCTGCAAATAGAAACCCTAAGTCCTTTGCCTACTTTCTCTAATAAGAAATGAGTCACGTATAGCTTATAATGTTGCCTCAAGAAAATTGGCCGTACTCATTTCTTCTGTATTACGGCTTGTACCATAGACATTTCCCAGCCCCAACAGTATTGTGTTGTGTTATAATGCTCAAATTCAGTCAGACATTTTCCACTCAGATACAAAATATTATTAAAAAAAACTGCTAACTTTCCCAGAAGAATATTGTCAATTTAAACCCTTTCTCCAAGCCTTATATTGGTAAAAACAGGTCTTTAATTTCTTCACACATCTGCAGCAGTTACTATCTCTATTCTCATTCTGACTTTCACCTTTCCCTTCTACAATCAATTCTACACTTGAGTCACTGCCATCTCTTCTAAATGTGCTTGTTGCGGGAAAAATAGTTTGTTAAAGTGACATGTAAGTGACTATAGCAAGTGTTATCCAACTGTTTATTTAAACAAGTAATATCGGTGTGTGCATTGTCATGGTCGACATAATCATATGTTGTAGAAGAGAGGCACCTAGGAACTGTGACCAAAATGGGACATTAAAGGGACAGTAAATGTGAAATGTTTTAGAATTTATTTCTGTATCATTTGCTTTTAACTTTATCCTAGATGTATAATTTACAAGCAAAGGGGATTTTTATATTTAAAAGAAAAAGAAAAGAAAAAAAGCTTTAAAATAGTCACTCTGGCTGCCCCAAGCCCTCAGCATTTTTCTTATTTTCTGCTGTGGGTATTTCAGCCAATAAGACGCTTACCTCACACGCCGTTTCATTTCACTGTGCCCGCTCTCAGCTCAGGATTTTACGGATTTTCCAGAAAACTGTTGACCATGTGCACATCCACCCTCCTATGCAGCACACTGGTGTAAATAGCAGATTGTAATGTGTATGTTATTGTGATTCACTGTTTATGTTGGTTATCCAGGTGTTCTTTTGGCCAGAAGATGTACTTTTTAGACGCTAATTAACATTTGGATACAACCAAGACATCATGCTTTAAAGACAAACAAAAAACAAACAAGCTAATGAAGCGTTATATTTATTGTACAGGCAAAAAAGGCAACTTTTTAATTAATAAACAAAGTTAAAGCCTAAGGGGTTAATAGGGCTCCTGCTTCTAGCCAGATGAACGCCGGGCTTCACCAGTATAAACAGTGAATTGCAATGACATACACATCGCCATCAACTGTTTACATCTGTGTGCCTGGTGGATGAGTGGATTTGTGCATGTGCATCTGTCTCTACAGAAGCCGGTTACATAGCATTTGTCCATGAACGAGCACAGGGGTAATAGAACAGGGTGTGCAAACTGCTCAAGAATATAAGACAAAAATGATGCAGTCTTGGGAAGGCCAATGGAGCCTGTCAGGAGTCACATTCAAAGGTAATCTATTTTTTATATATATATATTAAAAGGCAGCTGTGCTCATATGTTATACGTCCAGGATGTGTACGCGTACACTACAGAAATAATACTACAACAAATGTTATATTTATGTTCTTTAAAAACAAAATTCCCCATTAAGAGTTAGATATAGATACAGCAGGGTACATTCCCTTTGTCTGACCTTGCACAATGAATAACCCACAAACGTTTTTTAGTGCTCCCTATACTTATAATGGGTAGCAAAGAAAGCCCTATTAGTGCACTCATTGCTCTCGTATTGCAAGTGGTGAGATAAAGGGCTAGTGTGTAGACAAACTTAACTTAATAGAAAACAATAAAAGATACTTATAAAATAGAGCACAATGACAAGAAATAGGTAGTTGAACTATATCATTTTTAACGTTTAACTTACAAATCTGCGTGTGTCTGATGCTATATTGGTCCGCTCTTATAGAGGGGCAGAGTGAACAAATGTATGCAGCACCCCAGCACTCCTTCTCCACGGCTACTCGCCAATCAATGTAGAAAAGATTATAGGCCTAAACCAACCCCAAAACCTTAGCACGTAAGTGCAGATGAGTACGTGACAGCACAGTTAAAAAAGATAAAAAAAACCCTCAATGACAGATGAGAGAACATTGTTATCATTTTGTGCAGCAGCCTATGACACTCTTTATATGTTGCTTTTGAAACACCCATTATTTCTGAAAAAGTTTATTTTTTATACTCTGCTGAAACACACAACACAAGAATATAGGCTACACATTGTAGATATAAGCCTTCAGCTGTACTTTGCATATGCTGAACACAGGGAGGCCCATTATCAAGCTCCAAATGGAGCTTGAGGGCCCGTGTTTCTGGCTCCATAACCCTGTTCGCCTGCTCTGATGAGGAATCACCAGAATTCGTACGATCAGGTTGATTGACACCCCCCTGCTTCAGGGGGCGGCGTTGCACCAGCAGCTCACAAAAGCTGCTGGTGCAATGCTGAATACGGAGAGCGTATTGCATTCAGCGATGTCTGTCGGTATTGATCCGCACTATTGGATCAGGTCCGACAGACATTTCATAAATAGGCCTCAGGGACTTAAGACAATACATATAATTTGCCACATCTGACTACGAGGCCCCAACCTGGAATGGGAAAATGTTTTGCAACATTAAAAAAAATTAAACAAATGTTGACACATTTGCTTGTTCGTTTCCAATTTTGAATGTTTGTACAACAGTCTAACATTTGTTTAATGTAATGGTATTTCTGAATATTGCATAAATCAAATCTAATTATGTAATACTCAAATTAGAAAAAAAATAATAAATATATTAGTAATAGTATTTCAAATGCTCTCTCTTTAAATTCAATATTCAAATTATGCAATATTTGAAATACAAAAATTCAGATTGATAGATTTGTATCTACTGTTTATCAATTTACTAAATTCCCTACCACATGAACTATTGAACTTTTGATATTTGTTAACTCCATTACCAGCCTCAGCAAGATGCAAGAAAAGGAAATCTTACACTGCAAATCCTTAGCTGAAATAGAGGCATTCCATGTGTTTCTTACTGACAAATTGTGACAAATGTAGTACAATACGGTGCTCAATTAAATTTGAGTTGCATTTATTTTAGAATTAGCATCTCATATAGTATGTCTGACGTTGGATTAAACAATATGATTGTGAAAAATTAACCCTCAATGTTATCATTTGCAATGTACATAAAACAGTCACAAAGTGGTAGTGAGTAGGTAGGGCAAGATGCTTTGATAAGATTGGGCACTCTGGGATGATATGACCAGTTATGCACACACACATACACAACAACCAGAGAATAAAATTGTAACTGAAACAGAGCAGTTTATAGAGACCCAGAAAGAAAAGTTTTGCAGTGCTGGTGCTGTACCACCTAGCTTTTTATAATCTGCCAATAGCATTTTGGAATGAAGCCAAACAAAATTTGAGCCACCGTAGCTGTGAACGAGCTTTTATTCAGCTCCTCATAGAGATCACACTAGTGATGATGTCATCCAAGACTCTGGACATGCGTAGTGAATAAGAACACGGAGAGAGACTCCTCATGGAGCGAGCAAATGAGAGAAGGGAGTGAGCCTGAACTGTTGTTGAATGTATACATATAGAAATCTTGGGTTTAATAAGAGTTGTGAAAAACGGTATCTTTTCTTATATAAAAAGAATGAAGTGCAAGCTTTTAAAAATTGACAAACACTTTAAGACATACTAAAAATTGCACAATAAATCAGATAGCCCCCAGAAAAAAATGAGTTTCTAGTGTTCCTTTAAGTGTTGCTCTTAAGCACAATCCAAAATACTACTTTCCAATTTTGAGTTTTTAAGACCTGAAGTAAATTATTATTATTAAAGGGACATGATACCCAAATGTTGAAACACTTGAAAGTGATGCAGCATAGCTGAAAAAAAGCTGACTAAAAAATATCACCTGAACATCTCTATGTAAAAAAGAAAGATATTTTACCTAAAAATGTCCTAAGTATTCACACCCCATTGTAACGCAGCAAATCAGTATGCTTGTCCCGGGGCATGCAAGGGAGTGTGCCTCATGCTATTTCCCTATTCAGTTTAAGGAAATATATTATGAAATCTCATGAGAATTAAGTGAAATCTCATGAGATCAGAGTAAAACAGTTCATGACCTCAGCACTGCTGATGCTGATTGGCTGCTGTTCATTTCTTCATTTTTTTACCTATAGCTGGGCAGCAGCTGAGTATAACTTTTTACACAGAACTTACTCTGCTGAGCTGAGGAAATTGTGAGGTAAAATATCTTCTTTTTTTGCATAAAGATGCTCAGGTGATATTTTCCTGTCAGCTTTTTACAGTTATGTTGCATCACTTTCAAGTGATTTAGAATATAAGTATTATGTCCCTTTAATAATAATAATAATAATCTAGCACAGATCTACATGAAAAACTCTTACTTTCTCACCATCAGCTTTTCTCTCTCAAGCTATATCTGAAATTAAATTTACTGCGCACCCTAGTCTATTACGTGAGGGATTTAACGCACCCATTCTATCAAACTGATTTTAGCACTTCCTAGACTATTGCTTGAGAGATAAGAAAATAACTTTGGACTTTTAATTGAAGCCCAGAAATAGATGTGCTATTGATTGCACTAATATTTTTGCGATTCACTTGTAATCTAGCCCTAAAAATTTAGTAAACTAAAAAATTACTTTCTATTATTTATTTTGTCCATATTTTCTGTAATTTAACTCTGAAAATCTTATTATTTTTTTTTTTTTAATGTTGCAGTAAAGCAGTTAAGTAATACCTTTAAAACATTTATTTTGTATTCAGATATTTTGCGATGCTTAAATGCTTAAATATGTAGAAAGGTATGAACTGTGTTAATCTTCCTTAAGAATTTATTAATTTCCAAAGTTTGCTTAAAGATACATACATGTGCAAAAAGACAATATTGCACTATTGTGCACATTGGGCTTGAACACATAGTTAAAATCAGCCCCAGAGCAGCAGTACACTACAGGAAGGAGACATATGTGTGTATCCACCAATCCCAAGCTAGCTCCAAGCAATGCATTACTGCTGCTGATACTACATAGGTATAATTTTCAACAAAAGCATAGTTGCCAAAAGTCCCTAATTTTCAGGGACAGTCCGCAGATTTTGTTATATGTCCCTGGATTTTTTTGGTCCCTGGATATGTCCCCTCCAGGAGATTTGGAGGGCTGCAGCAGAGCTGGGGCATGTGTAACACAAGTTAATTGGGAGGAGCTGCTGGTGAGGCTGTGCATGCAGCAAGTACTCTGTGGGATCAATTGGAGCAGGTCTAGGCAGGGACTCCTTTCTGCACCTTCTCTGAGTGATTGATGTTTTAACTGCCGCAAATCAGAAGAAAAAACACTTACAAACAGCTCCTCCACACTGGGTAAGGAGCTGTGCTGATTTGTTGTAAAAGAGGGGGGAGGGTTACTTGGCTACTACTGTAAATAATTTATTGTTTGCATCTTTGCATTAATTAGTCTGACAGTAATCTTCATATTTTAACACTCTGTATCATTTGTAGCTTTTTGATTTTAGAATGAGTTTTAAACATACACCACTTCCTACACACAGTGCAGAAATATAAAAATTGCTGTCAGACTAAATAATACAAAAAAAAATTGTCCCCAACAGCTCACCCAGTCCGGTGCTGTGCATAATCACACAGTAAGATCAGCAAAGTGTTTGCTGTGTCTCTCCTCCTGTTTATAGTAATTTGACACACTGCAACATAGCTCCTCCCCTGAACCTCTTCCCTCAGAGTATCATTAGGAGTCCAGTATAACTTTGGAAGCATTGCTGATGGCTATTAGGACAGTGGATCTAAGGTAGCTTTGTGTCACTTCAGTTCTATATGCCCTTAAGCATTCAGCTGAGCCCTGCAATAGTGTAATATATAGGGAAGTGATAATATATAAGAGATAGACAGTTAAAAAATAATTGATTAGGAGGTTTCTGTTTCATTATAACTTTACTGCAATAGTGCAAGAATGCTTCTATTTTTATGGTCTTTTGAAGAATTAATGACTGTTATTAGTAAAAGGTTTCTAAATATATGTGCACATAAAGTTTGACTAGTGATGCAGACTATTTTCTGTTTCTCAACACAAATTCTAAAATAAAGGAATTCTTTTTATTCTTAAACATTTTAAAAAGTATGTTTTTGCATATTGCTTTACTTCAAGTGACATCTCTTTCTATGACGTCTCTTATTGTGATGTCACTGAATATGAAAAATGACTGCAAATTATGAAATTCAAAGTTGGCAGAATTAAGGTTTCAATGGTTGGGAGCTGTCTGTATTTGCAATAGCGTTCTGTCTAGGAAGCTTTACCTCTAATTAAAAAGGTATATAAAATTATTTTTTGTATTACTGTGTTATTAACCCTCTAGACAGCCATATATAAACCTCTTGTGGCTAACATTTGGTGTATATTTACTGTATGTATAAATATATGTACATATATATATATATATTATTTAAGTATCATTAACTCCTACTGGAATATTGTTATTATTAGTATTGGTCACTGAGGATGTAACACAAGGAAACGCGTCTGACCAGTCTTTATTTTTTCTACCTTGCTGCCTGTCTATAGCTGCTTTTCAATCCTACCTGTTGGATATCGTTATGCCTTATTATATATGAGAAGGAATTTCCAAATAAACAGGTATAAATATCTACTTACTTCTATTTTGCTGTGTGTTTTATTTGAGATTAAGTCTCACTGCTGCCGGGTGCGCCGGAAGTATTTGCTTTTGTATTATTAGTATTGAATGGGTTCACATACTATTTGTCTGCTTTATTTTGATGCTGTGTTATTACAATAACCATATGCCCAGAATATGTTCCAGACACTGGTATTGTTAATCTTATGGGGTAAGTGTAAAAGTTTGATACTTTAATCTGTGTAATAAGATATGGATAAGTCTAAATTATACTATTACTATCAAAAGGGTGTGTTTTGATAGCAGAACTGAGTGGGCGAATCAGTTGAACAGTAGGTCGCCAATACTCCGTTAACCTGCTTTCTTGTTCTGCTGCAAAGTGTCCCTGGAATTTTTTTTAAATGTTGGCAACTATGAAAAAGAGGCAAAGAGAGCAAAGTATAGGTGATAATAGAGATTGGAAAAGTATCTTTAATATGGAAGCTTTATTCAGAATGATCATTTTAACAGATTCTAGTTAATATACATAGAAGAAAACAAAAATACATGTTTCTATAGTTAAAGGGACAGTCAACACCAGAATGTTTTTGTTTAAAAATATAGATATTACCTTTATTACCCATTTCCCAGTTTTGCATAACCAACACATTTATAATAATACACATTTTACCTCTGTGATTATCTTGTATCTAAGCCTCTGCAAACTGCGCCCTTATTTCATTTTTTTTTACATACTTGCATTTTAGCAAATCAGTGCTGACTCCTAGGTGACTTCACATGCGTGAACTCAATCTTATCTATATGACATACATGAACTAATGCCCTCTAGTGGTGAAAAACTGTCAAAATGCATTTAGATTTTAGGGGGCCTTCAAGGTCTAAGACATTAGCATATGAGCCTACCTAGGTTTAGCATTTAACTATGAATACCAAAAGAACAAAGCAAAATTGGTGATAAAAGTAAATTGTAAAGTTGTTTAAAATTGCATATCCTATTTGAATCATGAAAGTTTATTTTGGACTTGACTGTCTCTTTAAAGCAGTATGGTTTGCAAACATTTTAAAAAATTCTTTAAAGTTAACCTGGAGAAGGATATGGCCTATTCTATTTATCCATAACCACCATATATAATAACAAAAAATAATAATGGTGGTTGCATTTCATCAGCATTTACATTAAAACTGTATATGATATTTTTTTCTGTTAAATTGACTTATTCAGCTAAACGGAAGCTGAGATTTTTTTTTTTTGTGAAACAGATTATTCGGCCTGCTATTTTTACACGTTTTTTAATGATGTGTTATATTTGTTCTGTGTAATTTTATGACTATTTTCTTCCTCAGGAGATAGTTGCTGTCAAATGATGAGGTAATAAATACCAGTATTACATTTTATTCTTGCATGTTGTGTTGAATAAAATTGATAAGAGCTTCCGCTGTTCATAAGACTTCTATGGATACAAGAACTAAAACTTTATTGTATAAAATATTTTTTAACATTCATCATTTTTTTTCCACTTTGGGTTCTTGAGTAAAAGCCAAGAGAGAAAGGATCCTTAGGGAAAACCAAGCTGCTATTGTAATCTTTGGATTGAGAATGTTTAACAGCCAATGTCTCAGAGGCAACAAACTACTTTCATTGTTGCCCCCTGCTGTAATTCTGACAGAGAAAAGTCAGAAAACAGCGGGAAGTAGCTATGAATACATTTTTTTCCTGAGAAACATCATCTGCCAGCACATAAAGTTGCAAACCAAAGCAAAAAAGCGAGCATATATGAAAGGCTCGGTATTCATTTTCGCATACCAGTATTGCTAGTGTATTGTATGTGCTGTAAAATTTCAAAGCTTGAAACCATGTTTTACAAAAACAAGTTGACCTTATATTTTATACCTTGATCTTGAAAATGTACATTCTAAGGCCTAGACAGAACTAGACAATTCATCATCATGTGATTCACGGAACATGCACACACATATTTTTTTTTCTGCAGGCTGCGTAAAAGCATCCCCATGCAACTGTTAACAGAATGAAAAAAAAAAAGAATAGATTCGTATGGGTTCAATGACTTTATGGAATGCATATAAAATATTATGTACAGCAACAAAGACTTAGTAGAATATACTACATGGGAAATTCCAATGCTCATTTATTGTCTTATTCAACAGGATCGGTGCACTTATTTTTATCTTTTCATTTTTCGATGAAGCTCATATTGAATATTTCTGTTATTTAAACATTTCTCAAACAGCCTTGAATGTCATGCAGAATAAAATTCTTGCATGATATCCAGCTCTCCTGAGCAAAATTTCAGCATCTAAAGCATATTCTTCCCTATACTCCCTGTACTCTGATATTCTAAAAAAAATGTGAATTGTGACTTCCATTTAAAGGGACAGTATACACTCATTTTCATATAACTGCATGTAATAGACACTACTATAAAGAATAAGATGCACAGATACTGATATAAAAATCCAGTATAAAATGGTTTAAAAACGTACTTAGAAGCTTTCAGTTTAACTCTGTTGAAAAGGCAGTTGGAAAGCCCACTGCAAGTGGGAAATAAGACACTCCCCCTTCTTTTGCATATGAAAAGACCCTTTACACAAACAGGAGCAAGCTGGAGAAGGTAGCTGACGGTATTCTCATAAAACTTTGGGGCTTGGTTAGGAGTCTGAAAATCAGAGCAATGTTATTTAAAAATAAGCAAAATTATACATTTAAAAAAAAAAAAAAACTTTATGGGCTTTATAAATAGATCATCTATAAAACATTTATGCAAAGAAAAAATGAGTGTATAATGGCCCTTTAAGGTAGGAGGAGGGATGTAAATGGTGGTTTCTGGTAAAATGCTGGCACAACAATCCCGTTTTCTTTACATTATTTTAGCTCAGCCAACTTTAATTGTAATTTAATAAACAGGCATAAAATCTAAACATTTTCTTCTATAGTTTTGGACTTTTTAAAGTGATATAACAGATTTAAAGGGACATTATACAAACCTATTCTGGGGTTATGCAGTCCCATTTTAGTTTTGTTATTACGTCTACAATATACTTTGGGAACCATTAAAGCGATAATCTATTCTATTTTTTTATTGTTTAAAAAGATGGATAACACCTTTACTACCCATTCCCCAACTTTGCATAACCAATATTGTTATATTAATATACTTTATAACCTCTAAGATTGCATGATTAAAAGGCTTGCAGGTCGACACTTCTCTTGGTGCATTTTTTAACTTTTTACCGTATTCTAATACAGCCAGATTGTGCTAGTTCATGTGTGCCATATAGATAACATTGTGCTCACTCCCGTGGAGAATGATAATGGTTTCCCAAGATACAGCACTAATTGGCTAAAATGCATGATTTTAAAAAGCTAAAAAAAAGCACTGAGATAAGAGGCAGTCTGCAGGTGATGATAGAGGTAAAACGTATATATTAATATAAAACAATATTGGTTGTGCAAAACTGGGGAATGGGTAATAAAGGGATTTTCTTTATTTCTAAACCATAACAATTTTCAAGTAGACTGTCCCATTAATGCAGCTGTGAATGCAGCCACAGAGTTCACATGTTTCAGGCTTCTTTGCACGCTGCCTGAAATGCTAGTTAAGTAGCTGCAGTCATAAGAGTTCAGGATTGTTGACAAGCTCTGCTCTCGCATTATTGGATGTGCAAGAGCAGGGGTGTGGCTGCTTGAACATTTGTTTGTGTCATGATAACAGAAGCCTGATGCCCGCTTGTCACAAAGCTAAACAGATAGGTACCCAAGAGTGTACCTTGTCCATTTGGTATTTGTTAAATAAAGCCCTTTATGATCAAAATAAAATAAAAAAAAAGTCTGCTTAGCTTCTTTCTTTTTTTACTCTGAGATTGGCTAGGAAAAGCATATGTGGGTACCAGTCTTGGATTGCTACAAGTTTCTGATTGCATGTATGTGACATGCTTACACTGACCCTTCAATTTAGTGGGTGCACATAGACCAAACAAATGATGAATATGTTCCCAGATTAAGCAAATTATTGTGTAGCATATTGCAGGGTTAGATCAGTATCCAGCAATATACACTATAACCAGTGGAAGAATTTCAAGTGGTAAATTGCAGAAAAAAGTCCACAGAATGAATAAGAAAAGTGCATTATATATTTTTTTTACAATGCATAATAAACATATTGAGCCAAATTAAGAGTGGAGTGTAAACCTTTGCGCGCAAGCGATAAGGGGTTTATCATGGGTGTTTGTGCTATGAGGTCTCAGGTGTTAGAAAATAAAAGGCAGGCAGAGGGCTGTAACTGATATACATACATACATATACATGTCTAAAGATATATATATATATATATATATATATATATATATACATGCATATATACATGTTTATATGTGTATACATATGTATTTATATGTGCATATATGTATCTATAGCTATGATATTGCTAGTAAATTGCTAACTAAGAATAATAATAATAATACAGAAGTGGGGAAATGTGAGCAGTATTTTCAACAGCATCAAAAAATTGTGAAGATAGAAAAAAGAAGCTGATAATGTTTTTAGAAGATCTATGTTTTATTTCTCTATTCAAATAAGCTCAAAACTGAAGTAATCTTTTAAGAAAAGCTGTTAACCTGACCATATCTGGGTATAGATACATGACAAGGTGCTATTTAATTTGTGCATGCTCAGGATGACCTCACTAAAATAAGTTAGGAATAAACATCCATGTTCTCTTTCTTGAGTCACTATAATAACACCAACTGAATTTTGCACCTATTTTTAACCAAATTTACATGAAGAACTTATTTTGATGAGGTGCTAATTGGCTATTTGCATGCATGCAATCATTTGATGTCTCCACTTTACTCCCCCCAAAGAAACACTAAATTGAAAGGTAATGGTATATGGTTGTATATTATGCTTTTATTTGGTGAACATATAGAAAAAACAAAATTAAACATTTATACAGTCATGTTGCCTCACATTTCGGACTTCCAGCTAAAAGAAGTCAGAAAAAAGTTGCATATGAGGCTTATCATCTTTACCATTGATCAATTTATGTGATAGATTACAAGTAGAGCGCAAACGTTTAAACGCGAGTGATATCCGGTTGAACGTAAACACAATCATACCATATATATATATTAATACACCTCTAGAATGTCTCCTGTGGCCATTTCAGATTAATAAATGTGCAAGCAAATAGACTGGAAATAGCTGTGAAATAGTGTTCAAGAAGCCCTTTCGAGGACTTATCAAGTACCTAGAAGTGTTGAGTTCAATAAGCCAAAAATGGTCTTGAAAAGCTGTTGAAAAATGACCTGAAAACATATTGTGATCACGCAGATCTTTTCATCTGCATAGGGAAAATAGGGTTTTTATTGAGAATCCAAAAAGCAGTTTGTGAGCGTGTTTGTTATCCAAATATGGTATAGTGTTATCACGCCAGAAAAAGCCATTTTTATAAAGTATTAAATTCCCTTTACATTTTTTTTAATTGTTTTTATAAAATTGAATAATAATGATTGAGATATGTGGTCTTGTGTAGCTCTGTAATCATATGTGTGGATTAATATTATTATTTTTTAATTGGAAACTGTTGCCCCATGCAATACATTTTTTTTATTTAAAATGAATAGCAATATGTTTTTGTATAATTTATTTGCTGTTACTTATTTTTCTATGTAATATAAATTATTAGTTGGTGTTGTTGACTGAGAATTGGCAAGTAAAGGGACAGTAAAAATGTATAAAATAAAAAAATAAACATTTATAAAAACATTTCTAATCAATTAAGGGTGTGCCTGTAAGTATTTCCTTACCATACCCCTTAAAGGGACAGTCAACACCAGAATTTTTGTTGTTTTTAAAGATAGATAATCTCTTAATTACCAATTCCCCAGTTTTGCATAACCAACACAGTTATAATTATACACGGTTTACCTCTGTAATTACCTTGTATCTAAGCCTCAGCAGACTGCCCCCTTATTTCAGTTCTTTTGACAGACTTGCATTTTAGCCAATCAGAGCTGTCTCCATGGTAAATTCACAAGCATGAGCTCAATGTTATCTAAATGAAACACATGAACTTATGCCCTCTAGTGGTGAAAAATTTTCAAAATGCATTTAGATTAGAGGCGGCCTTCAAGGTCTAAGAAATTAGCATATGAACCTCCTATGTTTAGCTTTCAACTAAGAATACCAAGAGAACAAAGCAAAATTGGTGATAAACATAAATTGAAAAGTTGTTTAAAATTACATGCCCTATCTGAATCATGAAAGTTTTTTTTTTTATTTGTCTGTCCCTTTAATGTCAACGTTGCCTTGAAGCAGTTAAATTATACCTACCGTAGTCATTCTTGGAAGTCCCCCTGGCCAATTTAAAGTTCCACCACTCCATAGAGGTACCATTGAGCACTCTAACATTTACATTTCATTTTCCCCAGCTTTTTCATGCAGTCTTGCCATACTTGCAAAGGTCCTCTTTCCACCCAGCAAACCAAAGTGGCTCTAGGTGGCTTTGAGCTCCCATTATCAGTGGGATTCTTGGTTTATCAGTGATATACAATTTCCTATTATTTTAACTATTTTACAATAGTAATCACACTGAAATACTGCATGACAAAGATGGAGTACACTGAGAATAAATGGGAGTGCACACAATGGTAAGCCTATGTAGTAATGTAGTAAGCTTAAACTGGTGGAAAATGTGAGCAGAATAAAGTCTCAGCTGAGATCTATGGAATGTAGATACATAGGGGTAGATTCAACAAGCAGCAGATGCTGCAATCTACCCCTGAAGTTTCCGGCTCGCTCCTTAAAGGGACATGCAACCCAATTTGTTTCTGTCGTGAATCAGATAGAACATTCAATTTTAAACAACTTTCTAATTTACTTCTATTTTCTAATGTGCTTCATTCTTGTGATATCCGTTGCTGAAAAGCATATCTAGATAGGCTCAGTAGCTGCTGATTGGTGGTTGCACATAGATGCCTTGTGTGATTGGCTCACCCATCTGCATTGCTATTTCTTCAAAACAGGATATCTAAAGAATGAAGCAAATTAGATAATAGAAGAAAATTTTGGGGTTTAATGTCCCTTTAACTTTTCCACCACCTCTTAGGTGGCGGACTGCAATCATCCCGATCAGATACAATCGAGATGATTGAAAACCCCTGCTAGCGGCCGATTGGTTGCGCATATACATGGGGGCAGCATTGCACAAGCATTTCACAAGAAATGCTTGTGCAACGATAAATGCCAACAGTGTATGCTGTCGGCATTTATAAAAGTCGGTCAGACATGATTCGGGACAGCGAATCATGTCCGCCCTCCATTTGATAAATTGTCCCCATAGAATGTAAGTACTTAAAAGGCAACTTTTATATCAAGTGTTACAATTAGGAAACACTCAAAGGCACGCACTATTGGTTAGAAACATTTAAAAGTTCATGTTTACTATCCCTTTATGTATTCTTAGGAAGGCTTTTTCGGCAATAGAGGGGTGAATTATACAATTGGCACAAAAATATAAATTAATTAACAGGACATTTGTTAATAAATAATTAGTGTAAGATGTTTGATTGTATTATACCTCATGTTAAAAAAAAATAATTCTATGAAAAATTGTATAGTGTATATTATCAGCCTCATGAGTATTGTTTATTATATTGCCTATGCTTTGATCACGTAGAAATAGAAATAAACAAACTCTTGCACTGATCATTATGTGGAATTTTGTAGGGTCAGGGTTCAGGGTTCTAAAGTATGAATCAAGTTTTTAATGTCCCTTTAGCTCTTTCTGAAAGAATGTAATTTACTATTCATTGTACCTCATTATTGCTATAGGTAAAGCAAACAAAAAAAACAACAAATTTAATTATATTTTGGGCTTACTTAGATTATAAAACGTGTTTGTTTATAATTAATATTTTTTGTTCTTGACTTCTATTTTATTTATTTGTTTAGAATTTTTTTGTTTTCTTCCTTTATCAGAACACAGCCAATGTTATCTGGAACAAAGTTTAGGATTTAAACTACTTAAGGCAAACATTTTGAGTTATATACAGGAGTTTAATGTTGATGTCAGCAGTAATAGAAATAGAAACTGAACATGAAGCAGAATTTCAACATGATCAGGACTGGAATGGTTTCATACAAATAGAAAAAAAAAGACTGTGTTATGAAACCAAATAAAAAACCCCAAAGGAACGTAGCATCAACAACTTGGAAGCAGTGAGACTTTCTGAATTTCATCATGGTTTGCCCTGTAGGTACCCACGGCTTCAAAACTTGCACTTATTTGTCAAATAATGGTTTTGTAACTAAGCATAACGGAAACGATTGCACTCTTTTCACAGTGAATTATTATACTCGGTTGTCAGTGTTATCTTTTGCTGATACCAAATGTGATTTTTTTTTTGTATTATCAAATGTAACATTTGTACCTGAATACAGAAAAAAAAAAAAAAGAAATAAAGGAAGGAAGGAAGGAAAAAAAAACTAAAAAGGCTCAGTGCACTTGTGCTCCTCCTTGATTTGCAGAGGACCAGATGCTCAACAATGTGCTGCAATATTTTCTGCCAGCCAAGTGGTAAAAAAAAAAAAATTTTAGGAAAAGTTTTTTATTTTTTTTATTTTGAATACCATTCATGGGGGCCCATTTATCAAGCTCCGGATGGAGCTTGAGCACCAGTGTTTCTGGCGAGCCTGAGCAGGCGGACAGATATCGCCGCAATTCAACCTGATCGAGTACGATCGGGTTGATTGACACCCACCTGCTGGCAGCCGATTGGCCGCAAATCTGCAGGGGGCAGTGCTGCACCAGCAGTTCACAAGAGCTGCTGGTGCAATGCTGAATACGGAGAGCGTATTGCTCTCCGCATTCAGCGAGGTCTGTCGGACCTGATCCGCACTGTTGGATCAGGTCCGACAGACCTTTGTTAAATAGGGGCCATGGTGTTTATGATCATTGCCTGTCCTTAAGGAATCCTTAAAGGACAGTAAACACTGAGATTGTATTATATAATACTTAATTATGGCTAGTAAAGCAACTTTACAATATACTTTCATTATGTATTTTCCCCCTTTTCATGTCATTTAAAGGACCGTTAAATACAGTATAATTGCATAAATAACAAATGCATAATAAAAAGACAATGCAATAGCCCTTACTCTGAATTTCAAAGAAGTAGTAGATTTTTTCTGACATTTTTTTCTCCCATTATCCAGCCCCCTGTATATGTGACAGCCATCAGCCGATCAAAAACTAGTATACATATACACCATAAACTTTTGCACACGCTCAGTAATAGCTGGTGCTTCAGAAAGCTTGCATATAAAATGACTGTACAATTTGATAATGGAAGTAAATTGGATAGTCTCTTAACACTGCATGCTCTATCCGAATCATAAAAGTTTAGTTTTTTAGTTTAGCGTCCCTTTAAGTCTGAAAACTGTGGGTTTTCCAATCCTGAAAACTGAAAGAACACATGGAAGGCTTTACAAGCCTTACCTTGCTTTTGTTATGTTATCATTTGTACTGAAGCTATTAATTATATTATCAAATGTGCTGCATTCCCATGATATTCTGAGTAGGTAGGCATCTGGACCACTACATGCCATCTAGTGCTCTTGCAAATGGATAACATTTTTGCAAAATGCCTGCCATATAGTGCTCCCGAAATGGGCCGGCTCCTAAGTATACTTCCCTGCTTTTCAACAAAAGATATCAAGACAACAAAGAACAATGTATAGTAGAAGTAAATTAGAAAGTTGTTTAAAATCGCATGCTCTATCTGAATCTTGAAAGAAAATTTTTGGCTTACATATCCCTTTAAATAAGTATAGCGGGTAGTACTATATCAGTTTCAACTTAACATTTTATTTAACATAAATATTTGTTTTTTTTCTTGTGCATGATAGAAGATTTGTAATGCTTCCTCCCTCTTCTTTATTAATATTTAGTAACAATCATGCCTACTGTATAGGACAAGTAAGGTGTAAACCTTTAGCAAATGACCAGCACAAAATAAATACATACACACACAAATTTCTAGAGCACTACTAAGAAATCTTCATTACATCAACTTCATACTCTCATTCGTTCCTTCAAGGAGCCCAGTCTCATTTATTTGCCAAATTAACACTCCTGCTGAGTGTTGGGCCCCTATTTATTAAACTCGCCAGAAACACGGGCCATCAAGCTCCATTCGGGGCTTGATAGATAGGCCCCTTAGTATCAATGCTCCAGCGAGGGAAGATTTCTAACAGATTTTAGAGGAATGTTAATAGGTCATTATAACTATATTAAACATATAAAATATCAAATATTGGATATTAAAATTATCTTTACTACAAGGTTATTTTAGAATATTTTCTTTGTTCTTGTTGCTCTGCGGTTTTAACTAAGTAAGTCTAAGATGTCATAATTCACTCAAATTTTAAGAGACATAAGGCTACAATAAGAAAATGCATAGAATTATTTATTATTGTACTGATGTTTGCCTATATCTATGTGCTTCACCCTTTTATTGCACTTATGAGTTTAACCCCAAAAAATGCAGGAAGGATCTAAATTTTATAAAAATTGAAAAATGGCTTCTTGTTTGCAAAAGAACAATAATTCTTAAAAAGTAATTATTTAGTTTGATGACCTTATTATCAAATCACAGTAGGGTTGCTCCCTTTAGATCAGGCCAAAACTGAAAACTCCTGTGCTGTGAACATAAAAACAAACTTGCACACAGATATTCACACTTGCACACTCTCTATCTCACACACTCTCTCACACACTCTCTATCTCACACACACTCTCTTACACACACACGTTAACACACTAACACATACTCACACTCTCACTCATATTTAATTTGTGCTTTGGATATCAGAAAATGTTACAATATTAAAAAGTATTACACTGCCCATACCCCGCTACATTATAATGCCATCCAGCTGGCAAACGCTTCTGTGGAGAACACTGAGTACTGACTACGCCTGACATAATATTAGTATATACCATAAATGATTTAGATTGTAAGTTCTTTAGCTTCAGGGTGCTCTAATCCTTATGTCCCAGTCAGCCTTTCTTGTATTTATTTTATGCACCTTTATTTATTGTACGCCCAGTATATTATTACATTCCTTCTAACATTTCTCAGAGGCTTTCCAGAACAGGGAGATAAGTGGTGATTAGGGATGGGCGAATGTTTTCCAGCATTCGAAAAATGAAACGAATTTTAACACATTTGTTCGTTCAGATCGAATTGCGAATGTTTGTACAACATTATAACATTTGTTTAATGTAATAGCAATTATAATGCTTTCTTTAAATGTAATATTAGATTCAAATTTTTGTAATAATTTGATTCGAATTATGCAATATTAGAAATTGAAAAATTCTAATTTATATATTTGTAATAGTAGTTCTAATGCTTTCTTTAAATGTAATATTCAAAATAGAAACATTTAAATTGATATATTTTTTATCTATTATGTATCAATTTACTAAATTCCCTAACACATGAACTTTTGAACTTCTGAATAGTATTTGTTATATTGAATATTACATTCGAAATTTCGAATGTGAACATTCAAAATCGAAAGTGACATTCGAAAACTGTAAATAGCATTTGGTTACAGATTTTTTTAAGAATATTAGTTCTTATCAACATTTGATTACAATAACATACGTTCTAACATTCAAATTCGAATATAAACACATTTGCCCATTCCTAGTGGTGACATATTCATAGTGTGGGCATTGTTGAAACAGAGTAGTCTCTAGAAACCTGGACATTTGCCTTCACTGGGTAATCTGCTGATGGGAAAAGGGACAGATCTATTAACCCATTACAACACTGCAACATCTGGGATGGTTGGGAAGTCTGTTATTATTAGTATTGTTAATTTATAGTGCCAAAATATTATGCAGCGCAGTTATGTGGTACAAACTGAAGACATATTATTAAATTGTAAGTACACAGTTATGCAGTACAATAATCAGAAGACAATTACGTCACTGTAAGCTGTAAACCTTCTTTACATATAGAGATTGAGAGGACAGGTGGACTCGAGAGCTTACATTTTTAAGGACCTAGTATTGTTATTATTGTTGTTGCTACTGCTATATTATTATTTTTTTTATTTTTTTTATGTGCCAACACATTCTGCAGAGCTATAAAATAGGCAAGACAGAGATGGCAGACAGGAATAGGGTGATTATAGGTCCTCTGCCATTCAAATAAATTTACACATTACATGATACTATTACTTATCCCAATATTAAAAATAATTAAAAAAAATAATAATTTATTAGTGCACATGATAAAGCATTAGAATTTCATAGACATTAAAACAGGCCTTCAATTTGTCAAAAGAGCCGGAGAAATAAAACATGCACACAACTTCTTGACATGTAAGTGTTGACATTTAGCAGTGTGAGCAGGTGACGTTTATCTAAAGATGCTGTTATGCACATTGTCACCAGATATTTATTTTCAACGACACTGCCTCACACTATAAACCGATCCCACTTAACCATCAGATTGCAGTGGGACACAATTCAGACATAGCTGCTCTATTCAGCAGGAACATATTCTGTGGTTGACATCTAGATGAAGAGATTGGGAACTTGCTTACCTGGGACATTTCACAGTCAACATGTTATCATTTAGATGTCATGAATTAGCTTCTATTATTTTCAACAGACTCTCACATTATATTATGAAACCATATAATGTTACTTGAAAAGGTAGAACTTTCATATTTTTTTTTTAAGACATTAAAATAAATTTTTTCATACTATGGGGCCGATTTAACAAACTGTCAATCGGCCCCGATGTAGCTGTTTCCGCGCGAGCCTTCAGACTCACCAGAAACAGCAGTTAAGAAGCAGCGGCCTTAAGACTGCTGCTTCTTAACTCGTATGCCTCCTCTGAGGCTGCGGACATCAATCTGCCTGATCGTATACAATCGGGTTGATTGACACCACCTGCTAGCGGCCGAAATCTGCAGGGGGCAGCATTGCACAAGCAGTTCATCAGAACTGCTTGTGCAATGTTAAATGCCGACAGCGTATGCTGACGACATTTAGAGATGTCTGTTGGACATGATCCGCTGAGCAGATCATGTTGGACAGACACTTGATAAATTGGCCCCTTTATGTTGACTATTAAGCATTTGATTGCAGAGCTACAAAAATATAAATGTTTTAAAACAATTTACTTAAAGGGATACCCTTTAAGCTTGTAATATAAAATGTTTAATAATGTGTAGTAAAAAAAAATTGCACTATCATTTCATCATTTATTTCTCATCCTTTTGCTAGCAAAATGACTGTGAATAGTTGTGTCTATTCCAGTAACATGTCTGTATTGGCTCTTCCAAATAAGGCTTGTGAAGGATGGTATTCTGGATATTGAAAACAAGCAAATAAGGGGTTAACTTGTTAAAACAAATCAGACAGCTATTACAGTATGTTATTATTATATTTATTGCAAAACTGCAGAAAAAAATAGAATTACAATGTGTTTAATGTGCAAGCTCCAACCTTTCAGATGCATTTTACATCAAAAGCAAACACAATAACAATAACCATTGTTTAGTGTAATGTTTGATTTAAACATTTTATGGAGGAATATTTTATTTTAATTTTAATGTCCCTTTAAGAGGTTTTGTTTTCAAGTTTCCTTATGAACGTGGTCTGTGTTTTCTCTGTGCTTCTGCCACCCTGACTGGGCAAGTAGAGACCTAGTTTCCATTGCTGTTGTAATCTGTGTTTAAGCTGTTGGTAACATAAAACATTACCATAGCCTTTAATGGAGACGCTTGTTTCCTTTAGTTTGCACTGTTTACAACAGTAATGGAAACTCGGCCTATATAGCAGCGAAGTCCAATAGATCTCACTATGAGGGCATGGAAAATGTAAGCAAGTGATAGATAAAGTATACATAGACAAGTTTTTAGAGGTAAATCTCTTTAGCACTGCATTACTGTATCTTTGTCCATACTTTTCTGTTCTCAGCTAGCAACAAGTAATTATAGAGGATATTTTGTGCTACTTAGTGTTATGCTTTATATTGTGTTTTATCAGAATTCTACTTGTTTTATTTCTAAGCACTCTGCTTTTACTTGTTACATCCAAGAGTTTTAGTTTCTCCTCACCTAGTTCCGAAGTCGATCATTAATCCATGCCTCATACAATTTTACTTATTATTTAGATGTTTTTGCTAAAAATTGGCCCTATTACATTCTGTTTTCTAAGCCATTCAAATCCATCTGAATAATGCCAATTTGAATTCATTTAAATGCCCTACTTATATGTAACATACAGTAAAATTTAGTAACAAAGGTGAAAACTGGTATTCAAGGGATTTATAGACTTCTGTACAATCAAAAGATAGAAAGTTAACTGAGTGAGAAAACCAAAATAATAATACTGAAATAGTGTCTGTATTAATACAGAGATACATCTACAAGTCTAAACTAATATGCAAGGAGTCTACTTATCTCTTCATTAAAGGGACATAATACTCATATGCTAAATCCCTTGAAACTGATGCAGTATAACTGTAAAAAGCTGACAGGAAAATATCACCTGAGCATCACTATGTAAAAAAGGAAGATATTTTACCTCACAATCTCCTCAACTCAGCAGAGTAAGTTCTGTGTAAAAAGTTATAATTCAGCTGCTGCCCAGCTGCAGGTAAAAATAAAAAATAAATGAAGAAATGAACAGCAGCCAATCAGCATCAGCAGTGCTGAGGTCATGAACTCTTACTGTGATCTTATGAGATTTGACTTAACTCTCATGAGATTTCATAGTAAGTTTCCTTTACCTGATTGGTGAAATAATATGAGAGTGCACGATGCTCAACCCCTAAGATGTCCCAGGACAGACACACTAAAATGCTGCTTAGAAATCCTTTACAATGGGAGGTGGCTACTGAGGAACTTTTGAGGTAAAATATCTTTCTTTTTTACATAGAGATGTTCAGGAGATATTTTCTAGTCAGCTTTTTACAGCTATGCTGCATCACTTTCAAGTGTTTAAACATTTGGGTATTATGGCCCTTTAAAGGTCAGCCACAAACATTAAAGTGATACTAAAGCTTGCTAAATTCAGAGCCTGCAGCCGCCTACGGCACATCACTCTTTATCAATAAGGTGACTATCCCACCTCTATACCAATAGCTGTGCTAGCATACAGAATGATGTCAGATAACACATGGCTATTGGTTTAGAGGTGGAAACGTTACCTCACTGAGAGAAGAGTGCTGTATTGTGGACGGCCAGAGGCTCTGATTTTAGTGAGCAGGGTGAGTTTAGTAACCTTTTTTTAATAGGTGATAATTGAAACTACAGTTTATTTTTAGTGATGGTAAATCCTATCTGGAACATTAAAAAAACAAGAGAGTGCTATATTGGTTCAATATTGTATGGAAAGTGAGCACAAAATGTAATTAAAGAGTTTAACTGGTGCATTCAGAGCAGACTGGAAGCTCTCAGTGTGCCAGTAAACTAGCTTAACATATACAGCAACAGAGGACCCCAATCACATAAAAAAACAGCCACAATGTAAAAACGTATAAACAAATGTTTTAATTAAACAGTTAACACATTTTCTCTTTTCTCTTGCAGTTTCATACAGGGAATGCACCTGGAGGCCCACTTAAGGGATATTTCACAGCTCTTTGCGCATGCCAAAAATAGTCAGATTTTCGCCTATCTCTGTTTAACCGTTATGCGCGAAAAACGTTGCACAATAAAAATATTCAAAATACATTGAAAAGTACATTTACTCTTATAATAACACTGACTGATAAAAATACACATAATACAAATAAAAATTGCAATAAAAAGTTATAAAGGCTCAAAGATATGAGGTCTCAGGTGTTTGATAAAAAAAGGCAGGCAAAGGCCTTTTACATAGAGAAACATACATACACGTCTAAATATAAATATATGTTTATGTGTATACCTATTTAAATATTTATGTGTTTACTGTATATTTACTGTGCATATTTAACATTCCAATGTTTTTCACTTACAGGGTAATGTCCTTTTTATTGTAAATACACATACATATATATATATATATATATATATATATATATATATATGTGTGTGTGTGTGTGTATACCTATACCTGTATATCTTTTCCTATAGATGTATAGGTTTAGATATGTATTTTACATGAACAGAGATCAGAGATGAAGGCAGTGGGAGGCTGATCTCTACACTAAAGCTAAAATTAACCCTACAAGCTCCCTAATTAACCCCTTCACTGCTGGGCATAATATAAGTGTGGTGTGCAGCGGCATTTAGTAGCCTAATTACCAAAAAGCAATGCCAAAGCCACAGATGTCTGCTGTTTTTGAACAAAGGGGATCATAGAGGAGCATTAACAATTTGTGCTATAATTGCACAAGCTGTTTGTAAATAATTTCAGTGTGAACCCTAAAGTTTGTGAAAAAGTGAACAATTTATTTTTATTTGATCGCATTTGGTGGTGAAATATGAAATATACCAAAATGGATCTAGATCAATACTTTGGGTTGTCTACTACACTACACTAAAACTAAAATTTACCCTACAAGCTCCCTAATTAACCCCTTCACTGCTGGGCATAATACACGGGTGGTGCACAGCGGCATTTAGTGGCCTTCTAATTACCAAAAAGCAATGCCAAAGCCATAGATGTCTGCTATTTTTGAACAAAGGGGATCATAGAGGAGCATTAACAATTTGTGCCATAATTGCACAAGCTGTTTGTAAATAATTTCAGTGTGAAACCTAAAGTTTGTGAAAAAGTGAACAATTTTTTTTTATTTGATCGCATTTGGTGGTGAAATATGAAATATAGCAAAATGAGCCTAGATCAATACTTTGGGTTGTCTACTACACTATACTAAAATTAACCCTACAAGCTCCCTAATTAACCCCTTCACTGCTGGGCATAATACACGGGTGGTGCACAGCGGCATTCAGCGGCCTTCTAATTACCAAAAAGCAACGCCAAAGCCATATATGTCTGCTATTTCTGAACAAAGGGGATCCCAGAGAAGCATTTACAACCATTTGTGACATAATTGCACAAGCTGTTTGTAAATAATGTCAGTGAGAAACCTAAAGTTTGTGAAAAAGTGAACCATTTTTTTTATTTGATCGCATTTGGCAGTGAAATGATGGCATGAAATACACCAAAATGGGCCTAGATCAATACTTTGGGTTGTCTACAAAAAAAAAAATATACATGTTAAGGGATATTTAGGGATTCCTGACAGATATCAGTGTTACAATGTAACTATCGCTAATTTTGAAAAAAATGCTTTGGAAATAGCAAAGTGCTACTTGTATTTATGGCCTATAACTTGCAAAAAAGCAAAGAACATAAACATTGGGTATTTCTAAACTAAGGACAAAATATAGAAACTATTTAGCATGGTTGTAGATGTGTAACAGATTTTGGTTGTCATATTTTATAAAAAATGTTCTTTACAAAGTCCATTTAATGGCGGTGAAAATGGTATATAATATGTGTGGGTACAGTAAATGAGTAATTGAAAATTGCTCTGGTCATTAAAGGGTTAAAGGGACATGAAACCCACATTTCTTTCATGATTTGGGTATAACATACAAATTTAAACTACTTTTCAGTTTACTTCTTTTATCTAATTTCCTTCTTTCTCTTGGTATCATTTGTTGAAGAACAGCAATGCACTATTGGTGACAATTGGTATATATATACAGTCACCAATCAGCAGCTAGAACCTAGGTTGTTTGCTGCTCCTGAGCTTTTCTAGATAAACCTTTAAGCAAAGGATAACAAGATAATGAATCACATTAAATAATATAAGTCAATTGGAAAGTTGTTTAAAATTGCATGCAATGGGGCATATTTATCAAGCTCCGAATGGAGCTTGATGTCCCGTGTTTCTGGCGAGCCTGCAGGCTCGCCAGAAACAGCAGTTATGAAGCAGTGGTCACAAAGACTGCTGCTCCATAACCTGTCCGCCTGCTCTGAGCAGGCGGACAGACATCGCCGGAAATCAACCCGATCGAGTACGATCGGGTTGATTGACACCCCCCAGTCTGCAGAGGGCGGCGTTGCACCAGTAGCTCTTGTGAGCTGCTGGTCAATGCTGAATACGGCAAGCGTATTGCTCACCGTATTCAGCTATGTCTGTCGGACCTGATCCGCACTGTCGGATCAGGTCCGACAGACATTGATAACTAGAGGCCTTTATCTAAATCATGAATGTCTAATTATGGGGGACCAAAAATAAATTGCACCAAGGCCCTATGTTGAATAGAATACTGTGCCACGTATTATTAGAGTGTATGTTTATTCCTTTTTTTCTTGCTAATCAGGTGTGGTAGGTTAAAACAGATGCCCGTGAGAGGATTTTATGGACCTGTAACTTTTGTAGATCAAGATTTATAATATTTCTAAAAGTAGAAAGTGTGATGCTTGCTAATCATTGTTTAAATCACACAGAATACTGGGGATACAGTGTTAATCTCATTTGTATGTCACTAGCCTAGTAAAAAGTTCCAAACCTCATTTGTGTGCAAATACCCAGAATGCTTGTCACAACCCAAAAGGCTATGGAATAGTGTTCTTGTAATTGATGTGGGACATGTAACTATGCTAACAAGCAATTTGTCCTTTCTTTTGTGATTTTCTAAATGTTAGTCTACTAATGATGAAAGATGCTGAAATTCAAATGTCATTTCAATTCTCTAAAAAAAACCTACAATCTAGCTTCTATTCATGGGTGTTTTTGACATAGTGTAATAAGAGTTAGAGAGAAAAAGTTGTACTTAAAGTTAACTCTTTTTATGTTTACTTAAAGATTAAAACAAATAATTGATGGAAATACTGTTGCGTACGGATAGCACTGATATATCTGCATCTTAATAATAAGTAATAATATTAAATATAATCACCCAAAAAGAAAAATAATCAGTACATTAGCACAGACCTTGTAGAATAATAACTACATAACAAAATCATTCAGAGTATAATGTTTAAAGAGATATTTTTTTTTTTTTTAAAAACTACAATTTTCTTTTTATGGACAAAAAGATAAAGAGACCTATTTTATCAAATGAAGGATGGACAAGGTTCCAAGTTAGGAAACTTGGAGTCCTCCCATGTTCAAGGCTAGTAAAGGGGCATCCTCCATCTGCATTTAACATTGCGCAAGAAAATGCTTATAAAGCCCCTTCCCTACTCTTGAGCAACCAACTAAGCAATCACCCCAGGATGATTTAACTCCATCACCTCTAAGGTAATATAGAGCTTAACAGTTAGTGGTCTTCTTAACTTGTGGTGGCAAGCTCACTTGAGTGATACTGCCCCCAATGGTTATTGCAGCTTGTAAATGGAGCCCTAAAAATTGTAATTTTATTTTTTAAAACTAGGTGCAACTAGGCCTTAAGATCTGATTACTATCTTATTTCCCACTGCCTTACTGGGGCAAAGTGATGCTAAGCTGAAGCTTTGTTAAACTGAGGGTGTGGTAAGCCAGTGTTGCACAAGTAATGGATTTCTTCATGTAGTTCTGTGCTACACTAATAATAGTTTATTTTAGGTTTTAAAAAGTGTTAAATTCTCAGCTGTATTTCGGACTGGGCTTGAGCATAACACTTAATTCAACACTTGTAATACAAGTGCAATAAGCATGATAATAGTGATCCTCACACTATCCATTAAAAATATAGGGTGCACTAACAAAGTTCTAGCTGCAATTAGATGCTTTGGTTAAAATATGTGACCATCCACTTGTAGTACCAGATTGTGCAATATTCTCTGCGCAGGGCTGCGCAAACAAAGATAAATTTAAAGGGATGCAAAACCCAAACATTTTCTTTCATGATTTGGATAGAACATACAATTTCAAACAACTTTACAATTTACTTATATTATCAAATTTGCTTCATTCTCTTGTTGTCCATTGCTGAAGGAACAGCATTGCACTACTGGCAGCTAGATGAACACATCCAGTTAGCTAATTACAAGAGACAAATGTGTGCAGGCACCAATCAGCAGCTAGAGCCCACTAGTGTAGGATATGTCTGCATTCTTTTTCAACAAGGGGTACAAAGAGAACAAAGTACATTTGAAAATAGAAGTGAATTTAAAAGTGTCTTAAAATTACATGATCTGTCTATATTTTCTAATTTTGACATTCCTATCCTTTTAAACAACATTCCTATTCACTTTTATTATCTCATTATCTTTTTTCTCTTTCTATCCTTTGTTGGAAAGAATACCTAGGTAGGCTCAGGAGCAGCAAAGCACTACTGGGAGCTAGTTGCTGATTGGTGGCTGCACATATATGCCTCTTGTCATTGGTTCACGTGATGTGTTCAGCTAGCTCCAAGTAGTTAATTGCTGTTCATTTAATAAAGGATAGCAAGAGAACAAATTAGAAAGAAATTGGAAAGTTGTTTAAAATTGTAAGGTCTATCTAAATCACGAAAGTAAAAAATTTGTTTTCATTTACCTCCACTTGTAATCTAGCCCTTAATGTCTAGTTCTTCTTTATATTGTGTGGTCTTAAAAAATAGCTAATCAACACTTATTTCTACAACATTTTCCTTTAAAGTTTTCAGAATGTTTGTAGATCAATTGTGTGATTAGGTTTTCATTTGTGAAAATAATATTGTATGTTCCTTTAAGAAAAGCTAAATCATTTAAATACAGAAAATAAAATGAAGAAGCAAAATGGTGCCTTTTTACCCAAATAGTGAGTCTTTTAGCTGCACTTTGTGGTATAAGCAGAGTGTGATGTATTGGCTTAATTAAAGCTTGCTGAATTATCATAAGGATTTTATGTTCTGCAAATAATTGGCTTTTTGTTCTCCACTCACTTATTGTTAATGGGCATGAAGAATTGTAGTATGATCCTTAATAAAAGATACTGAACACACTAAGGGAATAAGAAGGACCTTGCAGTTAATGAACTGACCTCTGTGTACTTAGGTTTGCATTTAAAACAGGCCCTACGAGAAGTTAAAAATAATTTTCCATTAGTTACAAATTTTAACATAAAAGAGTCTGAAACCCGTTATAAGGCAGAATTTTTTTTAATCATATAATTTTTTATGCATAAAACTTACAGAAATACACTGCTCACAGTGTTTCCGCACAAGCAAGTGATACTGGATATGCAGATGAGAGTCAGATCATTTTTTTTTTTCTTATTTTATTCCTTATGTGCTAGGTTATAGTAGCATGGGGGCTGTTTTCTTTATATAGCTTGTCAGCATGAAGTTTCTATTATGACTCTAGTAAGGGTCAAAACATTGATAAGATATGGTGAGCTAAGAAAGTGAACAAAAGCCTCCATTGTGAATAAACATGAATCAAATAATTCATAGAGTAGCAGATTTACAATCCAGACAAGTAAGGGCAATTGTTTTCCAACAGAAATCTCTTTAGTATGCAATGGATTCTGGGTAAAGACTTGCAAACAGAATCACTTATCCTTTGTGTGTGTGTGTGCTATATGTGTTTTCTGTGGGTCGTATGTTTTAAGTTTTTATATGTATGTTAATACAAAAGTCCTGTTTTTTATTGAAGTATTGAAAAGCAAAGAAATGATTAAATAAACCGTTTACAAACTTCTGTGAGATTGCATTTGTTGCAATCATTGTCATAATTTATCAAATCAAACATAACATCAGTCCCAGAAATATCTATCTATCTATCTATCTATGTATCTATGTATCTATCTATCTATCTATCTATCTATCTATCTATGTATCCACTTGTCCGTTAGTCTGTTACCAATAGCAAATAGCAGCAGATTTTTCCTGTTTTTGCATTCAGCAATCCATTAATTTATTGGCGGTCGGCTAATTCTTTCATTTAGGTATATATGTATGTAGCTATCTATGTTTATCTGTGTATATTTATTCAATTATATATTTAAAGGGCCATTCTAGTGAAAAATAGAAAATCTAATTTGTTAGAGCACCAGATTTTAACATGAGCGATGGATGCTGCTAGTCTATGGGGTGAACTGCTTGTGCAATGCCACCCCCTGCAGATTTGCGGCGGCTAGCAGGGAATGTCAATCAACCCGATCGTATGCGTTCGGGCGGATTGATGTCTGCAGCCTCAGAGACAGCGGAGGAGTTAAGGAGCAGTGGTCTTAAGGTCTGAAGGCTCACACAGAAACAGTGGTATTTGGGCGCATTCGGGCCATGATAAATCGGCCCCAATGTGTTTAACTCCTGGAAAGGCCTTAAACTTCTTGTCCTGAGTGGAAACTGACTCTGTCCAATCAGCAGTGGTAGCTAACCCACGATTGACAAATAAGAGCATGTGTTTTTTTTTCACTAGAATGGCCCTGAATCAAGGACAATATACTATATTTTGTAGAATGACAGATATAGCCAAATAAAATATTTTACACAGTTAATTGGCTGTATATACAGTTACATACAGTTCTCTAACAGGAAGTGAAAATTATATCTATAAAACATCCCCATCTGTCAAAATCAGGAATTTTTTTTCTGCTTTAACAGCTTTTAAAGATTAGTTATTTCTGTGTTAGACCACAATGTTGAACATTTAAAGAACAAATATGTACTACAGGAGCCAAATAACATCATTACACAATTTTATTTACTTTGCACTTCAACACTGCATATATCATAGATAAACCATTATGTGTATGCTAGACACATGATCTCAAAGTAACTAAGGATTTTTTTTTCTAAAAGATGTGTTAGCTGACTGCTTCGTGGGTTTATGTACTTCGCAGTCACTGGAGGAGTTAAATGCTAAATATATTGGCACATACAACATCATTTCTAAATGGAATGTAAACACATACATGGAACCTAAAGAATAATAAAATATACTTTTCAAATGAGTAGGCTACGCTGGATTTGCTTCAACTTCCAGGGCGGCTAAATACAGTTAATAAATTAGAAATTAGTCAAACATCATTATTTAATTCTAGAAAAAACAATACCAGATTCTTCAAATGAGTAGGTGTAGAGACCAAGAGTAAGATATTGTTGTATTTCACATCTTAGCTCTAATCTCTGTGGTGTGGTGCATGTAATGAGTGCTAAAGGAGTTCTGTGTTATAAAATAATTTTACACAGTAACGTGCTGAATATTAATTTTTGGAAGGGGCCACTGGACCATAAGTTGGACAACCCTGCTATATCATAAAAGAAAATTACACTGCAATGAATTTTTGTCTATGCTGAAGCAGGGCCAGTAACACAGACACTCTGATGCAAAATGAGAGTAGCAAGTAAGCATCATTTTATGCTTTATAACCACCTATTTTCACAGAAATATGCCTTTACTCCCAAAGCACTACACTAGCCTTGTGTGCTGGTTGTTATTAAGAGGGATTACCAGTTATTTCAGATACATTAAATCATCATATAACGAAATGCAAAACAATAAAATGGAATTTAGTTTTCAAGTCCAGAATGTATCTTTGTTTAATAATGTGATTTCAGACTAAAGCCTTGAAAACCTGATGAATCTACCGTACAAATGGGCTGGAACACCTGAGATAACCGTATAAAATCAATTTACATTACCGTCATATAACTTTTGGTGTTACAAGGCTAACGTATGGAGACAATGTGTGATTTGTAAATGGGATGAATTTCTTGTTATTTGCATTACACAGTCTAAGAGCTACTGTATCTAATACTGTAAAACTGTAATAACAATTCTCAGCTATATTGTTAACCACTAAATATATGACTCTTGCAAAAATAAAAAAAATCAATATACTGTATACGTTATAATGCTCCAGTGGCTCACAAACCAAACATGGTTTTATTATCCAATGGTTTAATAAACTACAGGGAAAAGTAAACCTACCTAAAATAATGTTTAATGGTCAGTATAAAATAGAAACAGGAAGAGATTCCTTTGATATTTGTCTCAAGTGAATTGAAGATTAAGGCTCCTCTAAGAATTTGCCTTGTGTTTATGTCATTGTAACATTCTTAGTCACCATTTTACTGTTCTCCTTGTTTTAATTCTAATCAGAGGTGAAATACATTTTTTAAGTTAGTTGTATGGAAAATATGGTACTTTAAACAAATACTAAACTTTTTTTGGCCTTCTGATTTTCTACCAAGACAGCTATGAGAAGAGTTGCCGCAATCATCCACTGACCATGAATACAGTAGAATAATACAAATAGTTTCTGCTAGTTTCAATTATTACATACAATTTGGGCTAGATTACAAGTGGAACGCTAAATTATCATGCTCCCGCAAACAGGCAAACGGGCACGGTAATTAATCAGCCATTACAAGTGGCTGGTTATTGCTACCACAAGCTCGCAAGAGCAATTAGCACTCAGAAAAATAACCAGAGATTCGTTTTGGGACTTTAAAGTTAGTGGGAGTGGAGTGTTAGAATAAAAACAGCACTGAAAGGTGTCTTTACATTGCAGTCTATGGGAACTGTGTGTTTTTATAGACCGCAATGTAAATTTATATGTAAATGCTTATAAACATATATATTTAAAGGCAAGTGTGTTGAAAAGCACTCACTGGACTTCGGTCAACTTCAAAGCAAACAAAAACGTTATTCCTGTAACGTTCCGGGATACAGAATCCCTTCTTCTAACAGTCAAAACCTACAACCATGCAAACTTAAAAAGGTTTAGTAATCCCACCCCAGGTTAATAATCCAATCCCCACAGGTTGTGTGCAAAAAGCCACAGTGCTGTGTGCAAACTGCGGTTACCATAGTGTCCAAAAGGTGTTTACAGCTTCAGTGATGTTCAAACATGAGCAATCTGCCTCTAATACCAAAGTGACAGATAAACATCACATAGCCTTACAAATTCATCAAACACCAAAGTGTCAAAAACATATATATAAAAAAAAGATCTACATATTAGATTAAAAACATATACTTGAGTGTCTGTATAGGACGTAGCCGAAAATAAGCCAATCATCTAGCCAGCAAGAGCAACACACCTCCATGTATACGCTGCTATCATCAAAGAAAAAACACCTACTGCGTGATGTGGCAATCATTCATAGGCAGACCTTCATCATGTGCTAATCATAATAGCTATGTCTGCCGTGTTTACTAGCATGATTACTAGTGTGAAACATGGCCATACCCCCACTAGGCTCTATATCCAATGGGGAGAATGGTCCCGCCCCTGGCCAATCCTATCAGCTGTCAAAGTAAGGACACGCCCACCAGAGCGTAGTGAAAAATGACAGGAGTATAAACAAAACGAGCAGTGATATTCGATAGAAAATCGAACCCAACCTGCGTGTTATATCAGCAATCACTTAGTAGAAATGCGGCTGCTGAAGTGCAAGCTAATGACATAATGTCTGCAAAGAACCAACTATAAAAAGGATGTAGAACGAAGGGAGCAAAATGTATATACAAAATATTAAAACAAAAAATACTAAAAAAAAAATTAAAAAAATGTATACACAGTAAATAGATTGTTACTAATAAAAAATATATAGAAGAAATAAATAAAAAATATATAGAAAAAAAAAATGAAGATAGAGGGGTTGTTACTACCTGGTCGGCTCAGACACACAAGTGTAAACACAAAGAAAAAAAAACAAAACAGAAAAACATGAGTGTATAATGACAATGCACACGAAAACAACACAATAATAGAAATTACAATTAAAAACAAAGATAGCTAGTGTAGAAATCAACAAGCTAGGTCTTTTCTAAACTCTAGATATTATACAGGACAGGGATGACAGATAAAGATAGTGGCCCAAAGAAAAAATGAATAGACATAGTAATCAAATTTTATTCATGGACATACTTAACTAGTATAGACTGTTTCAATGGAACGTGGACTGGCATTAAAATCAATTTTATGTTTTGACTCTCAGAAGAAGGGATTCTGTATCCCTCAACGTTACAGGAATAAAGTTTTTGTTTGCTGTGAAGTTTACCAAAGTCCAGTGAGTGCTTTTCAACACACTTGCCTTTACAATTACCCACACAGCACTCTGGCAGTTGTAAACTTTGAGTGAGAGTGCATCCACACCATCAACTACGATTACATATATATATATATATATTTATGTTTTCATATGTGTATGTACACATATTAATACATAAATATATATGTATATAACCATATACATATATTTTTACAATATGCTGCCCATCGCTGCGGTACTTACCCCCTTCCCTGCGCGAGGTTCTGATGCCGTCTCTGATGGCATTAGAACAAGGCTCCCATAGGAGCCTATGAAAGCGCGTCTTGTGAGTGCAATGCTACCTAGCAATGTGAACGTGAGCTTGCATTCGCATTGCGTTTTAATTGTAATACCAGTGCACATTATCTTTAGTGCTCAACTTGTAATCTAGCCCTAAATGTACATATCATGCAAAAAAATTTATGTCACCAAATTTTGCATGTTCCTGGGGGAGATTAGGGCTAGATTTATCAAAGCCATTCTCCTTTAATTCCGTCCAAAATAGCTCATACAAACTGATCGTCATATTCATCAAAGCACTCTGCGCCTATAATTGCGCAAATCTGAAACAAAACTTCTTCGCACTCTGCTTGCATTCGCCTAGGCGCACAGGCACGCTCCCGAGTGCTACAATTTACATTAGTAGTAGGCGTAATTTAACAGCCCGACCTACAAATCCGCCTAGTTTCTTATTTATCATTGCTTTGCACCGATAGGGAACTGCAATTTCGGCTTCAATTGCATGTTGTATATTTTGCCATGCAGACTGAGGCGAACACCATTATAATACATGCTTTTACATCTTGTGATGCAGTACTTTCTTCTTTTAACTAATTTTTTAAAGGCTCAGCGCCAAGAAGAGATTGTTATTGCCAGAAATTTGCGCTTCCACTGGCGCATATGGGTACCAACAGTTATATATATATATAGATCGATATTTTAATATATTTATTTTTTGCAATCTTAAATTATCCACATATATAAAAAACAGCACTGAAACATTATATAATATAAATATAAGCTAAATATTAACTTAAAAACACTTTTTTAATAATCAAAACATGGAGGCGTAAATATTTATAGGGATGTACTGTGATAAATAGGGAGTAAATAGGGAGTAAATGCCGTTTCCGACAGACGAAATTTATCTTTATTACGCCCCAGCTCGCCTGCACAAAGTTACCTCTATTTTTATGATAAATTCAGGCGCACAAGTGCGCTTCTTAGGAGGCGAGCTGGGGCGCAGTTACAGGTGAAGCACATACAGAGTTTGCCTAGCCTTTGATAAATCTAGCCCTTAGGGATGCCCTAATATCTCCAGTTTAATACAATACCCACACTTCTCTCTTTCTCCTCTCTTATGTCTTGTTTGTTACAGGAAAGGCATCTGTGTTCCTGGAGGTGCAGAAAAAGTGAGTGATGTACCTCTTCAGTCGCTGCACTTCTGCCACATCTTATAGGTGGAGAGATACTGAGGTATGAGATGACCTCATAGCTCTGGGATAGTGAGGGATAAGGTCACCTAATAGCCCTGAAATGGTAAAGTATGAGATGGCCTTATTCCTAGGACATGAGTATTTATCACTAACCGCTGATATAGTTACTCCTAAGTAGTTTCAGGTCATTGTAGCACTGCTAATCTTTCACACACACACACAGAATGCCTAATGCCAACCTACCCAAACTCCCAAGCCAAGATAAAGTGCACACTAGATATGTAAACTATTGCTGTGACAAATAAGTGCAGTGTTCCATTCACCTACTTTCAAGTAATGCAGCGTATTAGTAAAATGTTCCTTTAATTGTAATTGTATCCTTAAAGGTAATAATGTGTATTGAATGAAAAATATTGGAATTTCTAAAGAACTGAATTTTTTTTACTATTCTTTTACACACAGCACTTAGCGATGATAGTGAGGCTGATTTACACAAAACAACCGTAGAGATACATTCTAATTACCTCATTCATACAACTATATTTCAGGAAGTCACACGTCATGGTTCTATAAAAAGTCATGCTTTCCTACATAGAACAGCTTGCTATTTACAAATAAACCACTCATTTTATGAATCATGTGTTAATTAATCTTAATATGACAGAAAGAAAGACTAGATATGCAATTTTAGATTTTTAAACTGAAAAAAAAAGAATACATGTCCTTAGTTTATAGCCCGAATTCCACAGGGTTAAAACAAAATCTAAAAACAAAGTTAAATCAAAACTAATTACTAATTACAGAATAGAGTAAAAATAATTCTATGAAATGACGGTATTGTATAAAAACACTGATGCATCCTGAGGTAATCTTGTGCAATACAAAGTACCTGTGAAATGCTTTTCAATGGGTGATGAAAGACACTTTAAGAGCAATTTCTCCTGGACCTTGCAGCTACACATAATAAGGAGCCTTATAATTACACCAGAATCACATACACAATTATAGTAATAGGTACTTAAGATGACACAACAGCTTCAGAAATGCATTCACAATAGGCCTGTGTAGCTGCCATACCTATGCATTATTTACTTCATCAGGATCTTTTTTTAAGTTAAGCTGCATAGATCTCAAAAAATAAACCATAATGTAACTTTTTGTAATATGTTTCCATGTATCACATTATCATGATGCCATTTTTAGGTAGATAAATGTGGGGCAACAACCTCTATTTAAAGGGAAAGAAAAGTCTTAGGGGCTGATTTATCATGGCCCGAATGAGGCCCAGATACATATGTTTCTGCGCAAGCCTTCAGGCTCGCTGGAAACAGAAGTTAAGAAGCAGCTGTCTTAAGACAGCTGCTCCTTAACTCGTACGCCACCTCTGAGGCGGCGTACAGCAATCAGCCCAATCACATACGATCGGGTTGATTGGCACCCCCTGTTAGCAGCCAATTGGCTGCTAATCTGCAGGGAGTGGCATTGCACAATGTTAAATGCCACCAGCGTATGCTGTCGGCATTCAGCGAGGTTGGGTGGACATGATCGCTACGGCGGATCATGTCCGTCCGACTCTTAATAAATCGGCCCCTTAGATACAACATGTAATTAAAAAATAAAAAAAACTTTCCATTTTAATCTATTATTACATTTGCTTCATTCTTTTGGGGTACATGTGTCTTTAGCACTCTATGAAAGTAGTGCTTGCAAAAAAAATATTTGTTAGCACTGTTCACTCTTCAACCAAGGATACTAATGAAAAATGAAGCAAATATGGTAGTAGAACCATTTGTTATAAGTATTAATTTACTATCCATTTAAACACATTCATAATATCAAAGCTCCAATCATCTTGCAATTGTCAACATTGTCTGGGATTGGGAGCTCTTTAAAACAAATCTGGCACTGCCCAAACCTCACTCATGAAGACTGCATCCTAGTAATGCCCCAAACCTCAGCATCATCCTAGACCAGTCAAGCTCCACCCTCATATGACTCATACTCCCCCTCTGGGTCTGCCCTAGTTTTGACTTTTCCACCATTACAGTAACTGCATCAACATATCCACCAACTTGCTAATAATCTTGAAACTAAAGTGACGGGATTTTCTATAGCATTCATCAATATACAAATTAGACGCACACCAATGAAAAGCTGCATCAATATGATTATGGGACATACAACAACAATTAGATGAAACAACAGTGGCTGGTTTGATATACCTGATATACTTATTTTATCATCGCTGCCTCCTTTGTATCTAAATATTTAGTTTTAGATACATCAATAATTAAGAAAAATGTATATATTGTTTCTTGTTTAAAGGGATAGTCTATATATTTTTATTGTTTAAAAGGATAGATAATCCCTTTATTACCTATTCCCCAGTTTTGCATAACAAACACTGTTATATTAATATACTTTTTACCTCTGTGATTAAAATGTATCTAAGCCTCTGCAAACGGCCCACTTATCTCAGTTCTTTTGACAGACTTAAATTTTAGCCAATCAGCGCTGACTCATAAATAACTCCATGGGAGTGAGAACACAGCAATCTCTATGGCACACATGAACTAGCACTATCTAACTGTGAGAATCTGTCAAAATGCACTGAGATAAAAGGTTTGAGAATCAGTTTGAGCCTACCTAGGTTTAGCTTTCAACAAAGAATACCAAAAGAACTTTGCTAAAAGTAAATTTGAAAGTGGTTTAAAATGGCATGCCCTATCTGAATCATGAACATTTAACTTTGACTTGACTGTCCCTTTAAGTAGAAAAACAATTACTGCTTTTTAAATGGTAAAGCAACAGTTTCTTACTGCAAAACCATTATAGGTTAAATGGATTAAGCAAAATTGTATTCACTTTTAGAAAAATGACATCACTTTCATATGCACAGTAATGATATATTTGATAGTATGTTAGTTTTCTTAGCATAATAAATAATATCAAAGCTGTTTTTTATCTAAATTTTTAGTAACCATGTTCAAAGGGCAAATTCTTTTAAGGAGCTAGGACTATTAAAAGCATTATAAAATGCATAAATAATATATTATCAATCAATGTACATGATGCTGGTACATTCAAGTACTATATCAAGGGGGAAAAAATATTTTTTTGTATTGAATAAAATAATTACCATTCCTATTTATCTTTTTTATGCTTTTTTCCTTATATATAAAAAAAATAGATACGATGACACCATTTAAATCTATTATGTCTTTATGGTGATAGCATAACACAATTTCACACTGAGAGTTGTAATTTCACATCAAAATGAGAACATTTCAAATACAAGCAATCTGTGTTATCACTTTGTTGTGTATAATATAAGAATGCTTGCTCATAATGGCTGTTCCTAAGTATCATTTGTTTAGGATGTAGAAGAAAATAGGACATAATTGCATATACACAATCATATAACAGGAATCACTCTTACATTGTGCCAGACTGCTACAAAGAGTAGACGTTGAGATTGATGTATATTCATAAAGTGCTGGTGCAGAATTTAATATTATTTAGAAATGCAACATCAGATATAAAATATTGTTTCAAATATATAACATAAAAACAGCCCAAAGAGTGAGAGGTTTATTTGAGACTTAAAGCTGGTGGCAGCAAAATATAGTCTACAGTAAATGCCTCTATGGTATTTATCTTACCCCTATATGTATTATAGAAATATTTTGTATCCCACTATCTGTTATAAAGATAGGTTTCCTAAATACATGGTTAAAACAAGCAAAAAAAAGGTTTTAGAAAGTGATTATGGTGATTAATACATATCGCCTCTCATTCCATTCCATATCATGCTATGCATGGTTTTGTAGTTTGCACAGATTTGAACAGAATTATCTCTTTGCAGTATACGTTGAAATGGAAAAAAATGCTTGTTGTTAAAATTATTTATTATGGGTATTACAAGCGTCTCACTAAGCACAGTATGTGGGTGGCATGTTCACATCTTGTGGGAACTATACAAAAAGATTGGAATGAGAATACATTTAGCCAACCAAAGTAATATGTCTTACTAGAATCATTTTTTACAGACCTTATTAAAATGCCAGAACAGGGGCGTATTTAGGTTTTGTGCTGCCCTAGGCACTCAAAATTCTGCTGCCCCCACCCCACCCCAGGTTTAAGGCCTTTTTTTAGACATAATATTTTTGGGGCAGAGTGTAAAACATTTAAAAAATTATGTCTTTTTAAGTAGATGTTCACCAGGGCTTGCATTCACTGTGGTCACACACACACACACACACATATATATATATATATATATATATATATATATATATATATATATATATATATATATATTAAGACATTATTTTGCAAGTCATATGATTAAAGTGTTTATATCAGAAAAAAAATATCCTTGTATGATAGTTTGTCAGTAGGTAGTTGTTTAACCTTAAACATCTTCTTTGGTGATTGACAGTTATTTAAGCAAAATATCTGCTTGGATAAATATGTAATGAATATACAAACTGGCCTTTAAAAGTACTTAAAAAATACAACAGTAGTTATGATAGGTTTAGGAATTGTATCCTAGGGGATAAAGTCACATGATACAATCATAATAAACTATATACTTGTATTGTTTCTGAATGTATTAAATGCATACAACATATTTTGAGTTGTGTTTTAAGTCACATAGTTGTATAGATTCAGCAATAAATACTTATTCTTTGCATGTATGACAGATAGACAAACAAATGTACAAGTATGTAGGGACTAATCCGTTTAAATATTTTAATGCTTAATAAAGATGTATTGAAGGGAGAAAGGCATATGCTGTTTCACAGTGGTCACGTTGTAGTGCACACTGCACTGTGTAGTCTGTGTGAGTCTCAATCGGTGGAGCCAGGAAGAATACCGCATTCCCTCTCAGTCCAGGCCAGGCTGCGCAAGTGAGCTCTGCCTCCACTGTCACCATGTCATGCGCACCCACATACAATCCCATAGGATAGCAATAGCCGGGTCAGCCATTTAAGTCATTAGTAATTGGTTGATTTAGCCACCCAGCCCTGAGTTCAGTAGAGTGGCCCTAGGGACTCAAAATTCTGCTGCCCCTTAAAAATCTGCTGCCCTAGGCACCGGCCTTGTTGGCCTATGCCTTAATACGCCCCTGTGCCAGAAATGTTTATATTCAGATTTGAAATCCCACTAATTTATATTTCAAATTTTACAGTTATTGCCCTTTCAATCACTAGCCAGTTTAACATACTTTAATAAAAAATAAAAAAATAAAAAAAAATATATTTATTTACCTCATCTAGGGCTTGTCTTTCAAAAACTTGCTGGCATGGAGAGAAATCATCAGCTTATTTTCTATCATTAACAGTCAACATATTAGTGAACTTCCCTTAATGAGTTATACAGTTTCTAAGGTTAACAATACATTGCCTTTAAAACAATACCTGAGGGGGCTCATACTACTGAGATGAAATCTTTCTGTAGCTTCTTTTAGTAACTGCTACCCCATGCACATTTGGCTGCTTCCTAAATCTAGGTCCTAGTAAATCACTATAGTATCAGCAAAGGATTAGCTGTAAGCATGCCTGCTACGAATGCTAGAGTGTAATTTGTAAGGCAAAGGAAAGCATTGAAGGCAGTGTTACCCTGTGAGCTTTCTAAAGAAGCCAAACAGGTTTCATACAATGTTAGTATATTTTTTATGCATACAAACATAGTTATATAATAATATCAGATAAGATGGGAATGTGTATCTCAACTTACTCTATTATAAGTGAAATCGGAAACGTTCATAGAAACATCCTATTGTTTAGCAATACCAACAAACTATCAAGTAAAAAACTGAATCAGAAACAAACTATGCTTTAATGGAAATAATTGAATGGAAATCAAATACACCAAATGAGTAAACTATAATCTGAATCACATGTAATAATATCATCTTTCAGTGTTTTTGACAGGATCAGATGCAGAAATTCCTAAAATACCACTAGATGTTACACTATCTTTGATGGTTGTATCATACAGAGAGGATTGAAGCTCATCTGTCTAATTGTCCCATAGTTATAGCCCAAAATAAAGTTGGTGGGTAACAATAAGAGGGATTTCAATATGAATCTTGAATTTATGTTATCTGTATATAAATGTATATCGACCCTTTAGTGTTTAATATTCCTTTAATGTGGCCAATTAAAGTTTTTGATTATTAGTTTTTTATAGGACGCATGTATTACAATAAATTAATTCTATCTAAAAAAAAATGTAAGCCTTTAAATCATTTTAATAAACAAAAATAATGTTTAGAATATAAAACATAACATTTTAAATAAATATTCTGTAACAGTCATATAGCAATTTATTATTACTATTATTATTCAGTTCTATAAAGGGTTACATGCATGCCAGGTTGCATCCGTGTTTGCTGGGTTTATCATTGTGTAGAAACCTCAATAAAAATTAACCCCTTAATGACAACTGACGTACCAGGTACGTCATGCATTAACTTACAGTTAATGACAATAGACGTACCTGGTACGTCAGTTGTCTAAGAGAGTGCTGGAAGCGATCGCAATCGCTTCCAGCAGCTCTCAGGGTATTGCAGTGATGCCTCCATATGGAGGCATCCTGCAATACCCTTTCAGAAGACTCCGATGCAGAGAGAGCCACTCTGTGGCCCTCTCTGCACCGGTAGCGATGGTGCCGGTTCGTTGGTGGGTGGGAGCGCAACAGGGAGGCGGGTGGGCGGCCCATCGCTACCCGGCATCCGGCTCCTGTAAGTGCAATGTGCACGCCGGGTGCCGGGAGCGTGCGGGGGCGCGCATGCGCGTGCGCGCGATTAGCTACCCACACTGACACCAATGAGGAGGGAAGAGGGGGGAAAAAATAAATATATAAGGATCTGGGAGGGGGAGGGGGTTGGGGTATTGTGGGGGGCTGCTACACTACAGAAAACATTTAAAATGGCAATAAAAGATCAAAAAAACACTTTTTTGGGGGGCAAATTGGGTACTGGCAGACAGCTGCCAGTACCCAAGATGGCGGCAATTAGGTAGGGGAGAGGGTTAGAGAGCTGGGGGGGGGATCATGGAGGTTGGGGCTAAGGCAGGAGTCCATCACAGCTAAAACATTTTATTTTTTTTTATTAAAAAAAAGGAAAACTCCTTTTATTTAGTACTGGCAGACTTTCTGCCAGTACTTAAGATGGCGGGGACAATTGTGGGGTGGGGGAGGGAAGAGAACTGTTTGGGAGGGATCAGGGGGTGGGATGTGTCAGGTGGGAGGCTGATCTCTACCCTAAAGCTAAAATTAACCCTGCAAGCTCCCTACAAGCTACCTAATTTAACCCCTTAACTGCTGGGCATAATTTACGTGTGGTGCGCAGCAGCATTTAGCGGCCTTCTACTTACCAAAAAGCAACCCCAAAGCCATATAAGTCTGCTATTTCTGAACAAAGGGGATCCCAAAGAAGCATTTACAACCATTTGTGCCTTAATTGCAGAAGCTGTTTGTAAATAATTTCAGTGGGAAACCTAAAGTTTGTGACAAAATTTGTGAAAAAGTGAACTTTTTTTTTTATTTGATGACATTTGGCGGTGAAATGGTGGCATGAAATATACCAAAATGGGCCTAGATCAATACTTTGGGTTGTCTTCTAAAAAAAAATATATACATGTCAAGGGATATTCAGGTATTCCTGACAGATATCAGGGTTCCAATGTAACTAGCGCTAATTTTGAAAAAAAGTTGTTTGGAAATAGCAAAGTGCTACTTGTATTTATGGCCCTATAACTTGCAAAAAAAGTAAAGAACATGTAAACATTGGGTATTTCTAAACTCAGGACAAAATTTAGAAACTATTTAGCATAGGTGTTTTTTGGTGATTGTAGATGTGTAACAGATTTTGGGGGTCAAAGTTAGAAAAAGTGTGTTTTTTTCAATTTTTTCCTCATATTTTATATTTTTTTTATAGGAAATTATAAGATATGATGAAAATAATGGTATCCTTAGAAAGTCCATTTAATGGCGAGAAAAACGGTATATAATATGTGTGGGTACAGTAAATGAGTAAGAGGGAAATTACAGCTAAACACAAACACTGCAGAAATGTAAAAATAGCCATTGTCATTAAGGGTAAGAAAATTGAAAAATGGTCCGGTCATTAAGGGGTTAAATTAAACAAATGCAGTTATAGGCTCTGCATTACAGATATGTTTTCCATGTACTGTCTCCCAAATAACATGCTATGGGGCCTATTTATTATGTGTCTGTCCGACATGATCCGACCAGCTACGCTCTCCGCATTCAGCATTGCACCAGCAGCTCTTGTAAACTGCTGGTGCAACGCCTCCCCCTGCAGATTTGCGGCCAATCGGCCACTAGCAGGTAGGTGTCAATCAACCAGATTGTATTGGATCGGGTTGATTTCCTGCAATGTCTGTCCGCAATGTCAGGTTATAGAGCAGCGGTCTTTAGACCGTTGCTTCATAACTGGTGTTTCTGGCGAGTCGAAACACGGGCCCTCAAGCTCCATACCGAGCTTGATAGATAGGCCCCTATATATCAAATAGGTTGTACAATGCTTTAAAAAAGTTACGTATACAATGGTGAAGATATTTGTGTAATAATTATATTTTTCCACACACATATACAGTATATATATATATTGTATATGTGTGTGGAAAAATATAATTTTACTTTAGTAGTCAGCATCTGTCAGCTATTATTATGAAGTAATGTCTAGGAGCAACATCTGCACAAAGTGGTAGACCACACAAACGCACAGAGCAGGGCTTCCAAGTTCTAAAGTGCATAAAGATCACTTATGATCTGTTTCATCACTCACTACAGAGTTCCAAACTGCCTCTGGATGCAGAATCAGCACAAGATGCAACATGGGCAATGTCAAACATAAGCTGGAAGGGTGTAAAGCACACCACCACTAGACTCCAGAGCAGTAGAAGCATTTTCTCTGAAGTGATGAATCACATTTCTCTATATGGCAGTTGGATGAAACAACCTGGGTGTGGCGGATGCCAATAGAACACTATCTAGTGCATAGTATCTACTGTAAAGTTTGATGGAGGAGGTTAATATTTTTAGGTGTTGCGCTAAGCCCCTTAGTTCCAGTAAAGGGTCATCTTATTGCTACAGGATGAAAATAAATTTTAGATTGATTCGTGCTTCCAATTTTGTGGTAACAGTTTGGGAAAGGGCATTTCCTGCTCAAGTGTGACAATGCCCTTGTACATAAAGCTAGGTCCATGAAGATAGTGTTTGACGGATTTGGTGTGGAGAACTCAAGTGGCCTGCACAGAGCCCTTACTTTTAAGCCATTGAAAACCTTTGGGAAAAACTGGAATGCTGATTTCAAGCCAGACCTTCTTGCCAACATCAGGGCTTGATTTCACAAACTCTCTTTTAGCTGAATGGGCACAAAGTCCCATAGACACACTACAAAATATTGTGAAAAGCTTATGGCCACAAAGTGTGTGTGGGGGAGTGCAACTCTATATTAATGCCCTTGGTTTTAGAATGGGATGTCCAACAAGCTCATATACAGTAGGTGTAATGGTCAGGTATTCACATACTTTTGGCCATATAATATATATATTTAGCCCAGTATTTTGAAAAAAGAAAATTCCTAGAAACTTTGTAAGTCTAGAACATTTCATTCTAAGCTCTGACTAATTAAAGTAAAAATATAATGTAAAATAAAAACTATTTGCTACCTTGAGTGGGATTTACACATGCAAAATTGAGTTCAGCAGCAAACTGTTATAATATATTGTTTAGCTATTTAGATTTAAAGGGACAGTTTACTCCAGAATTGTTATTGTTTATATAGAAAGATAACCCCTTTATTACCCATTCCCCAGTTTTGCATAACCAACACAATTATATTAATACATTTTTTACCTTTGTGATTACCGTGTATCTAAGCCTCTGTAGACAGCCCCCTTATTTCAGTTATTTTGTCAGGCTTGCATTTTAGCCAATCAGTGCTGACTCTTAGGTAACTCCACGGTCGTAAGCACTATATGGCACACATGAACTAACACCCTCTAGTTGTGAACAACTGCCAAAATACATTCAGATAAGAGGCAGCCTTCAAGGGCAAAGACATTAGCATATGAGTCTACCTAGGTTTAGCTTACATATAAGAAAACCAACAGAACAAAGCAAAATTGATGATAAAAGTAAATTGGAATGTTGTTTAAAATTACATGCCCTATCTGAATCATGAAAGTTTATTTTTGACTAGACTATCCCTTTAACATTACACAAGCTAACACTTTTGCAGGTCCAACCCTGCTCTGAGATTAAAAAAAATGTTTAGTTTTCAACTAAGAATAGCAAGAGAACAAAGCAAAATTGGTGATAAAAGCAAATGGAAAGTTGTTTAAAATTACATTCCCTATTTAAATCATTAAAGTTTTGTTGGACTTCACTGTCAATTTTTACCATTCTTCACACCTCACTGTTCTATTTCTGTTAGCTATTCCTTCTCATCCAATATGATTGATCTGTTCAGAATTTTCTTTTTTTATCTTTTGTAACAAAGGTTTTTGACTATGTAGCTTTTTATGTTTGTTTGTCAAGCTCTATAAAATTATACAGCATTACACTCAATCAAATATTTAATTCTACCATATGTGTAAGAATGAGCAAGGCTAAAGCGCCCTGTACATTCATGAGGGATTTGTAATGTGATACTTTATAAATTTTATTAAAGTGATGGTCAACTTTACATGTTTTAAAATCAGGTCCAGAATCTAAGCAATATTTTACAGGGACTTTATTTGATCACTTCTAATAATGATGCGCTGTAGCTTCCTTTTTAATCTAGCTGTGCCGTTCTAATACCCTGTGCTCCAGCTGCCCTCTTCAAAACTCATAATTTTTGTGAGCTAATGGTGTGAAATGTTCTCCAATAGGAGCTCTAGCTACAAAATAAGTGCCATATGGCTAGAGTGCAGTTTGGAGAACAGACTATAACTATAGGTCCCTTATAGTTCCTTACATCTTTGCTGGTAATAATTACACCCCACTACCCAAGGACAGCTCATGATAAATTGTTGCAAAGTGAAGATAATATTTAGTAGATGCAGGCTGAAGATCCAATACAGCTAATCTTAAAAACAAAGCCAAGTAGTCTTTGGGTGTCAGCCTCCTTTTTATAACCCTTTATCATTTTTCTTTTCTTTTTTTTATTTCATGGTCAATACACTATTTATAGAATGTTCAAGGCACATTCTTGAATTCTTACCCTGTACAGCCCAAGGCACAGAGAAATAAAGTGACCGCCAAAGGTCATCAAGAGAAATGACACTGGAAACAATCCTCAAGTGAATTGCATGAAAGGCAGTGTGATACTACACGAAAATCTTCCTTTACCCCCAGCGCTTGTTTTTGCTATTGATAAATAGACTCTGTTAAGGCAATGCAATAGGATCTTAGCATTAAAGCAGACTACAAATCTCTTCTTGTTGTAACACAATTTAGTGGTGTAATGAATACATCCCTAAATATTAAACCAATAAAAACCCTAACAGTTCACTGGAGGCTCGGCTATTTAGAGACGGATACCCAGAGCAGACTATTTTTATAACTGTTAGATAATATCTGTACTAGGTGATGCTTAACAGTAGAATGGCAAATAAACAAAGAAAGAAAACCCAAGGCTGAAGCATAAGAGCACAAAACGATAAATGATCAAGCATTGCATAATAAAAATCAAAATAACCATCTACTATATCTATCAAAAGGTATCCTGACTTTCAAGAGAATATATTGTCTCTCTTGGTGTTCACTAGAAAAAGTATATATAAATCATATTATAATCATTTTCTATGTAATTTTTAGTGGAACATGGAAGGGATCTTTTTCTTTAATAAAATCAAAGCAGGGTATTTCATCATTAACTATTTATTTATTTTGTATTCTGTATTTTTATCAGGTATGTTGTATATGTCTATCAATCAATTCAAATTTATACAGCAATATGCAGCACCCAAATATACATTTTCTGCCAGTTTCAGTGCAAATTAAAAATGTTATTTTTCATATATGTGATAGAAAATGATTGTATTCAATAAATCTGGTGTTTATTTCCAAAAAAATGTATATTGAGAAGTCTTTTTTTATATCATTTGACTTCTGACACCTCTTATATTCTTGGGTATATGTGATTACAACTTCAAATACACATTTTTAATTTTATTTTTTTTAAAGACTATAAATGCCAGAAATGTTCTGTCCAGAACTAGAGAGACAAAGTTTTAGAGACATGCTTTTACAGTTCCACAGATCAATAAATACTTCTCAGATATCCAAATGACAATGTTGAACACAGCAAACACTAAATGGAAATGCTGCATAAAAAGAAGAAAAAAAATCCTAGAAAAACTAGCACATTTGTGTTATAATTTACACATAAAAGAGTGTTCATTTGCGTCTGTATTAATCAGAAAATAACATCTGAGACACATGCTTTTCTGCTGAAAACTGCAAATGACACGCTGCAGTTGTTCTTTCTTTTGCCTTTGTTTTAATGGCACATTGGGGTTTTTTAACATAGAAAATGGATAATAACTGTTTATTAGTAGAATATATCTACGCATCATCTGCAAATCATAGCTATGATAATGTCCACATTCATAGTAAAACATTTAATAATGCTCCCCTGATGAACCTGTCATTGTAAACCTCCCCAAATACAGCAAACACATTCCAGATGTTTGTCATTAATAATAGATATACATTCTGCATGTTAATTCTAATGTACAAGACATATGGGCAACAAACATCACAGAGAGTTAGCTGGGTATTCTAAATTATCAGCCATTGAATTCTATCATTGTAAAAACAGTACATGCCTATTCCTAAATATGTTTTTTTTTATAGCTAAATGAATACACATTACACATACAGAAGCTAGCAAAATAACAATGACTAATAAAACACAAAGGTGTTTAAATAATAAAGCTAAAGGGGCTGATTTATCATCTGTCTGTCCGACATGATCCGCTCAGCAGATCATGGGCTCCATGTACGAAGCAGCGAAAGCTGCTCCGGAGCCTTTGTGGGGCAGGTTCGCATATGCGAGCCTGCTTCCCGCAATGTAAGAAGCAGTGGTCATTAGACCGCTGCTTCCTACAGCCTACGCCACCTCTTAGGTGGCGAAGCAAAATCACAGAGAGCACGCTCGCTCTCGGTGATTGACAGCCCCTTCAGTAGCGTGATTGAAGGGGCAGGCATTACACACTCCGATGAGTGTGTAATGGTACATACGGGCAAGCGGATCAATAGATCCGCTGCCCGTGTGTAGCGGAGGCGGGCGGGCGGACAGCTTCGCAAGTTAAGAAGCTGTCCGCCCACGCTTTAGTACATGGCGCCCCATGTCTGACAGCCAATCGGCCGCTAGCAGGGGTGTCATTCAGCCCGATCGTATGAGATCGGGCGGATTGATGTCTGCAGCCTCAGAGCAGACAGACCAGTTAAGGAGCAGCAGTCTTAAGACCGCTGCTTCATAACTGCTGTTTCCGACGAGCCTGAAGGCTTGCACAGAAACAGGAGCATCAGGGGCCATTCGGCCCTTGATAAATGGGCCGCAATGTATTTAAGGGTCAAATAATGAAGTAGAGCAAAGTTGTTATTGTTTTTTATTTTTTACCAACGCTAATAGTTTTTATTTAAGCAAGGTATTTCCTATAAAATATTGTAAACGTAGGAAAAGACCTGTAATGTTTGACCCTACTGGTTGTGGCATGTGATTTGATAGCATGTAGTACCTTAGAGCATTAGCAATTAAACATTTAAGAAATAATGAAAATAGATTGTTGTTGAGGAAGAGATAAGGTAGAAAAATAGGGAAAAGAGAAAAAAGGCAGTAGGCATAAGGAAAAATAAAGTGCAGCATGAAAATGAAAGAAATAAAGACACAAGGGTCAGGGATATATGTGGTATACCACACAGGTGAGAGGTTTGAGACAAAAAGCAGCACAATATGGGAAAAACATTTGGGCTACAGGATGAATGGGGAAAAACTAGGAGAAGTCAGAAAATGAAGGAAGAAGAAGGAAATTAACCAGTTACTTCCTATCTGTTTGTGTACACATCTCACACAATTTTGAACACATATTTAGAAGCCCGGAGCTGTTTCTCAAAGACCAGATCGTAGTGTATCTAGGAAAAAATCAGCTAATTGGTCAATTTATGTGTGCTCCTCCCACAAGCCCATGAACCAATCAGTGAGGTTGTAACAAATATAGCACATCAAAGACCAAACTAAAGCTTTTGTGAGTAACTTGCAAAATACCTTTGGTCTTTAATGGGCTACTTACAAACACTAGGGAAAGATGTAAAATATATATGTATTACTCAAATAAATAACAAGTACTTTTAAATAATTGGACATTTCTACTAGATCAATAGTTCAGGACTAGTAATATCTCATAGTAGACTAGTAATAAATTGTACTTTCTACTATTTTTAATATTGAGTAAAATAATAACATAGTCTATCCACACTTGCAAATGTTTATACCTGAGTAGTAAAGTATAGTTATATTGTTCCTCTGATTGTTATTATTATTATATATTATTTATTAGATGCTAGCATTTTAAAGTTCTGCACAATAAACACATGTGGCTATGCCAGTGAATAATTTCTTATTCACAAAAAAAAAGCAGAACAAGGAGTTATTAACTCAAGTTGAAGAATAGATGGTTCAGGAGTAATTTAAGGAGGTCCTTTTTAACAGAAAGGGTAGATTCATGAGATAAACAAACTTCTTTAGAGGTAGAAAGACAAGTTCTGTGAGGGGAGAATGGGAAAGGAAAATAGTAAGCAGAGGAATAACAGTGACAATAAATATTTGCAAACTGTAAGGACGACATAAGTGTATCAAATAGACTTGCATTTGTCTCATTCATGAGTAAACAAATGCCGAAGATGGAGGCCCCCAGCAGCATTTGGGTATTTTAGGACCCAGATTTCTTCTTGTTAAAGTGCAACACACTAAGATCTGGACTTGACAAGAGAGACACAAGTCTATTTTATTCTCAGTTCCATTAGTGTTTAGAATTGCAGCTGATTGTAATTACAGAAGGGTTATATCAAAGATTAAAACTGGGGCGGTGAGTGACACAGGCATTGCTGCTCTGATGTTGACGTAAACTATGTGTGTGAGGATAAATACATAGTTATAGGAAAGCAATAGTGCAATCATAAAATGTTCTAACACATAAGAGCTGTTTAGTTTTTGCACTTGTATGGTCTTCAAAAAGCCTCCTAAGCATGTTTACTGTATCTCTTCTGCTGTGGACAGTTAGTAGACTTATGCAGCCAAGAAAATTTTGTTTCAAACTAAATTTTCATAACGAATATTAAGGGAAATTTGTTTCCCTGAATATTCATTGGCTGCACTATTTGGTATTCTTTTGTTTAAACAAAACAAATACTGAATTTTAGTAAACATTCACCTGTAGCTTTATACTTACCTTTTGCGGGCTGGAGAGCGCGCTAACCCAATCCTCTTCTTGCCAGAGCCCCCGGCCGAGCTAACAGCAGGCTTAACGCGCTTGGCTACCCGGACTTGCAGTATTTTTACAGGTCCTGTGAGCCAACAGCGCTAAGTCTACTGTTATTGTGGCAGGGACTCTGACAAGAAAAGCACAGAAAAGGTTTTAAACATAAAAAATAAATAAACAAAGGAAACTAATGATTACTGATGAATTTCATCACTATTTGTTTTCTTTCGTATTTGTAGGTACATTTATTCAGAAATTCATTCCACCAAATGAAACAAATTAAAAAAATTTGTTACAAATGTGTATTCATAATGAAATGAATACACATCTGTACCAGTCAGTGAAATATATAAAATCCTGCACTAATTGGCAATAAATGTGTAGCGCATAGCTAGACCAGAGTTATTAATCCAACAGGATGCACTCTATTCTCAACATAGCTAGTGGGAAAAAATACGGCTTTCATAAATAAATGGCATGAAAAGCGGACAAAATAAAGAAAGAAAGCATATTTAATAGACGTTTCTTTACTATGTATGATTAAGCATTTATTGGTGGGTTTCATTTTGAGTTTAATATCTCTTTAACTGAAAGTAAACAGATATTGTCTGAGAATACTAAATATGAGTTGGGAAGATAATCATTTGATTCTGATTCATTTTAGTCCTAACTTTTTATTTGACAGGCAAACTTTCCTGCCGCTAACAGGCAGCGAATTGTGATATTCTAACCTGCTAATTGGATCTTTGCCACTGTATCTATACCAGCTGTGAAAAATATTACAAGAAAATAGTGTTATTTACATATATTTACACCTCTCCATATTCAATAATTCTTTCTCTCATATCTAAAACTGGCAAAATCTATCCATTTTTACACGACTCAGTTCAACCAGTATTATACTTTTGAGCTCAGGTTCCTTTTGATAAGAAAGGCAAATTTTCTAAATGCCACAGTCACACATTATATTAAAGTATCTTGCAGATTGCTCTGTAAATAGCTGATTAAATAAATTTAAATGTAATGAGCTTACTTCCTGGAAAGATTTGCTTTGTATATTCTTGAGATATGTACATATTTTTGTTTGGAGATGTATAAGGCAATCTTACCCCTTCTAAATGTGTCCCTCGGTTTGTTTTTCTCAAACACCAGATGAAATATAGAAAAACAATGCAAAAATTGAAATACCACAGTGATTGCTGACATACAGTAGGTAATTATGGTAATTTTATTCAGTTATTTTGAGATTCTGAAAAATGATTTCTCAAACACAATCTGTATATATGCAAGGCGTGTTTGTGTGCGTGTATGTGTTTGTTGAAATGTCACATAATTAATTCACTTTTACATTTAAAAAGTCTAATACGTGTGAGCCTTTATGATCTGAAATAACTTTGGATTTGCCATGCACCCTTGTGGATGATTTTAATTCTGAGGCAAGAGTCCATGAGGCCCATTTATCAAGCTCTGTATGGAGCTTGTGGGCCCGTGTTTCTGGCGAGTCTAAAGACCGCTGCTCCATAACCCTGTCCGCCTGCTCTGAGTACGAACGGATTGATTAACACCCCCCTGCTGGCGGCCCATTGGCCGCGAGTCTGCAGGGGGCGGCATTGCACCAGCAGCTCTTGTGAGCTGCTGGTGCAATGCTGAATACGGAGAGCGTATTGCTCTCCACATTCAGCGAGGTCTTGCGGACCTGATCCTCACTGTCGCATCAGGTCAGGAAGACCGTTGCTAAATAGGCCTCCATATCTCCAAGGACTTGTGTATTTATATACTGTGTATATATATATATACATGTCTAACATATACATATATATATATATATATATATATATATATATATATATATATATATATATATATATATATATGTTAGACATGTGCTTCAGATTCAGACAAATGCAATCTTTGTATTCTTTACAAAATGAGTGTGTGAATGAATGAACAGCCTTGCTCCCAGAACACGGACTATCCAGGGCCCTTCAAATCTTTGTAATTTAATAAAAAATCCTACAAAATGATTAATTGAACCATTCAATCAAAAATAGTAATACTCAGGAGAAAATTGCATTGTTACAGTACATCAAAAATTGTAACAAAATTGTTCACCAAAATTTGTATTTTATCAAAAACATAAAATGTGTATGTAAAAATGACACAGGAATAAATTGTATTAAATATTCACAGCACACTATATGTGCAAAAAACACATACAGGTATACCCCGCTCATACAGAGGGTTAGGGACCGGAGCCCCGCTGTAAAGTGAAAACCACATTAAAGTGAAACAAGGCAGTTTTAGCTTTCTTTTCACTCGCCAGTGTGTTTAAAAACTTGAAAACATGTTTGAACTAATATATATTAGGGGTACAATAGTGCTATGTTTAGTTTAACACTAGCACAGCACAGTATTCAATTAGTATTCAATAAATGCTGCACCTGTAAAATAGTGACAATTACTGTAGTACAATTTGCCAGACTAAAACACTGAGACGCAGATTGCACTGTAATGATGTAAACAGAGTGAACTGCGAATAACAAAATGGTGCCAGTCACTTTTCTCGCAGTCTCATGAAGATTACAGCACTGTTTCAAAATCCTTGGAGGTTGAACTTCAGCTTCACAAAGCGCTGTATTAGCCAAGCGCTGTAAAGTGAAGCGCTGTAAAGTGAGGTATACCTGTATAAATGTGTACTTATAAGTACAAAATACAAAGCATGATTGTTGTTTTTCGTAAAACTGTTTTTTCTCACAACTTAAAAGGTGGAGAGTTTTTATCAAAATACTAGTTACTCAGAAAAAAAAATGGAATACTCAAGTCAAATAAACTTTTATGATTCAGACAGAGCATGCGGTTCTAAAACACTTTCCAATTGACTTCCATTATCATATTTTGAGATCCACTCTTCCTGGGGAACCAGATCCCACTGAGCATGTGCACAAGCTCACAGGGTATACATATACTAGTCTGTGATTGATTGATGTCTGTCACATGATACAGGGGGCCAGGATAAGGGAGGAAAAATAAATTTGTAAGAAAAAAATCTACTGCTTATTTGAAATTCATAGTAAGTTCAAATGCATTGTATTTTTATTATGTACTTGTTAATGATGTAATTCTACTGTACTGAGTGGTCCTTTAAGGTACAGTGCACTGAAAACAGCATTTTTTTATTTGTACTAGGCGTAATATTAAAGTTTACACATACGCTGCAAACTTTTACATAGCATTATATCTATGGGAGACATCTCACCACTCGCAGAGAAAGCCTAATTACACGAAGACGGTCCCTTCCAGGCTAAACATGGTTTTTCACTTTTTTGCTTGAAAACTTTTTATATTCGGGCCCTAAGTCTGAAAAGACAAAACTCATTTTCAAATAAAGGATAAGCTTGATTTCTATAATAAAGAAGCAAGAGAACAATAGCAATGATAAAATTCCGCAATTATTACCAGATATTGAAATCAATGGGAAACAAATGAAATGACTCAGACCACTCAGATATTCTGTAGCATGATCAAAGTTGAACAATGTTGTTCCTGACAGTTCTGTGATTACTTACACTGTAGAGCTGATGGCCTAAGAGATTATCTATTTAAATCTTAACAACAAAAACCTATTGATTGGATGCAATCATCCACTAGCTACTATACATGTAGGTACTTGATTACATAAAAACATTCAACAAATGCATCAGTTTTGTATGTTATCAAATACTAAAATGTATTAAAGATACAAAACAAACAATACATCATTTTAGAATGTCTTATTAAATGAACTGCTGTTTTTTTTTAAACATTTTATAATATTGTTGAATTGTATCTTCTGGTTAAGTTATGCTAAAGTAAAATAACAAAGGCAGTGGCAGACTATTAATGTTAAAGTTCTATTACATTGAACTCAAGAAGTCTTCTTATTTTGTGTTATATTTGTATTACATATAAATTGAACTAATAGTATAAATAGTAGTATGAGATGTGTATTTCCTACTAATGCTCATTGGGTAATGGATAATTCATACTAATACTGATTGGTTGGATTATTACTTCCTGCTAATGCTACCCTCTAATATCAATATTAAAAAAAAATGCTTACAGTGTCCCTTTAAATGTAAAACACGCTTTCTTTGTTTTGGTGATGAACATTACATTGTACATCTGAAATCTGATGTGCATTACTGAGCACCACTCATCATCTATGTCAGAGCTTATGATTTATGAACTGATAAAAGATGTTATTTTTTTTACCCGTTGTCTAGCTTGCACTGCAGATTTTTTTTTAACAGCTGTATCATTAATATATCGACCTTCTCTATAGTGCCTGCACCTTGGCTGGAATGTTCTTGGTGCAAAGCTTTTTTTCTTTTTCAGCTGTTGTTTATGGAACATGAAACGTTGTGATCTTTACTTACATAAACCGACTTCAATCACAGAAAGCCCATCTGTCCCACATACCTTTGACATGTCTGCAAATCATAAGCATTGTTTGGGCTTCTCATTTCATAACCTAGGGTAGTCTCTTGCTTGTTACATATAAGGCCCATAAGCTTACAAAAATCTGAGGAATCCATACAAATACATTTAGAATCATATGAAATAGGATCAAGTGTGAGAGTATATGGTCAACAATGTAGATCCTCAGTAACAAGTCATGTATCAAAGAGAGCAACAACATTAACACATCTTCAGCTGTTTATTTGAATGAACCACTAAAAGTGAAGAGTACTCAGATTTATTTATTTTTTATTATTGTATAAAACACATTATGGGCTAGTCATAAAATAGGTTTGTTGTATTTAACATTGCACACGCATAGGACAGAAATAACTAAAATAAAATAAAGATAAGTTAAGTTGTCTGAAATAATGATGTATAACTAATTAATTGTAAAAAACTATACAGGATTGCCATCCCTTGAGAGATTTCAGAGGACTGGGATAGCAGATTAAAAGCTTTTCGCTTGAGGACATATGGGCTTGTTTAATCTCTGCTGCATATGTTTTGGGACAACCCAAAGGTGCATTTTTTGTAGTGAAAGTATATTTCTATAACAGAAGTTGCATTGAATATTAAAATACCTTCAAGGCTAAGATTACAAGTGCTTTAATATGGGGATGGAATTGTCATACGTAAACTTATTTGCAGTTGCTTACTTTCTAAAACAATTCAATGGTCAAGTATAATAACACTATTGATATTTCGACTTTATCCTTTACCTAGACATGCATTCATGTCTACATGGATAACATGTTAATGTGCATCTAAGCTCAAAAATGCAGTCATAATATTATGCTTGAGCACTGATATTGTATTATAAACATATTAAGATAAACACTCTCAAATTCCTTTAATATTGTATCTAGCGACCGGATTGTTTTGATTATATTTTTTTTAAAAATACTTATATAATATATTCATGTTTCAGCTATATTCACACCTTCAATTCTATGGAAATCAAATTCTTGTAAAAAATGAAAAAATCCTTTATTGTAGCAAAAAAGTTAAAATACAGAAGTTATAAAAACATAGAAATCCAGAGTCTGGAATGAGTTAAGTGCAATATATTCAGAAGCAATTTATGGCTTTAAAGTGTAGCGAGAATATGTTTCTTAATATATCCACAAAATAAATCATAATTTTATATATGTATCTGTTCATCTGCCTATCTATCTATCTATCTATCTATCTATCTATCTATCAATCATCTATTTATCTAAGTGAGCAAGTATAAAGTGTTCTAAAACTTGGTTTAATTATGTAATTATTTAAATTATATTTAATATGAATTATTATTATTATCATTATTATTATTAGTATTAGGTTCTACAGTAAACTGCAGCTAAAAGAAAAAGCAGACATAAAATGGTTCCTGAATATAAATTGGCACTGTCTTGAATTTCTAAGAGCTTCAAAACAGCTTTCTGAAGGGTCAAGTTAAAAGAAATTCCATTGGACAAAATTACTAAAGCTTCTTAAATGATTTGTCCTTAGTATTTTGAACCTTGATTCCCCTTGTGCTCCAGCAAGTAGAGCATGAATTATTATATTAAAAAAAAGTATTTTCAGACATATTATGTCATAATAGACTAAACCTCTTTGCATTTCATTTATGTGTCACGTCATTAATATTTATAGGTTTTGTGCATTTTAATGATACCACTGTCAGACTGCAAAGGGAGCATTGAAATAAACTGTTTCTCTTTATAAGGCAAAGGAATGTATAAAATAATATAAATCCTATTACCCTGATTCTACACTCATAAAAAAACTGACAACAAATAATTATTCAACCATAATTTCGAATTGGACTTGCTTAACTGAACATTTATGAATGTCTATAATTTCTGTGGTATATAACATTATTATACATCCCACAAAGACACGGATTTCACAATTTTATTCTATTCAGTGATGTAATTGGGTGTCTGTATTATCTGTATAAGCCCACTCATCTCTTTATAGATGGTCAATTTATTCAGAATATTATTAAATTAAAATATTAAGAGGATGGTTGACTTCATGTCATTTGTGTCATAGTCTCTCTAAATAACCAATTGAGTTACATATTTTATTCACATTTAAGTGATGTAATGAAATTCACTGTTGCCATAAAAAGTGACATTTGACAATCTGCTCTGTGGGAATCTTTATTTATAAAGTGATCCCAATTAAATTTGAATAAATTTAAGCATTGAAATGATGATCAGTCTTAATTACAGATAAGCATCTGAGTGGACTGCAATTCTAACTTATGAGATCTCTCAATTCCCATTTATGAATAGTCAGACATCATATTACCGATGTCACTGGCATCAGCAACCTAGCATGCTAATGAAAATCAATGAAAACTCCACTATTGATTCTGGCTTCTCTGCCCATTTACTCACGCAAATTATTTAGTACCAAAATGTTAAGGAATACTTACCAAAGCCAGATTAAGACTCTGACTTGATAAAAGCAATCCAATACCTTACTGTGTGTACCACTATTAGATGTCATATTTAATGTATAGGGCCAATATTGCAATTACTCAGTACTTAAAGGGGGTGAATAATTAAAGTGTCCAAGCAGCAGATAACAGTTCTCTCTCTTACTCATTCACCATTGGAAGGTTGATTTCTTCGAATGTCTTTTGTTTACATAGCTCTTCTGCAGCCATTACGGCAGTATTGAAATGTTTATTATAGGTGGAGGTTTTAACAGAAAATAAATGACAAAATAAAGATAAAGGAGTTTTTTTTCAAACAATATAATAGACTCCAGCAGATTAACCCCTTCCTACTGGGACTTATTTGTAAACAAAAAAGTAAAAATTTAAATCACGCGATCTTTCATGCAATCACATGATTTAAATGATGGGATTGGTTCAGGAGGAGTGCCAATGATTCTAGGCATGCCCTCCAGCCCGCAATCCCATTTAGGAAGTGGCTATGGCATCAGGACAGCCAAATGGCTAGGACGTCCCATGCCGTTCTAACGGTGCTAAAGTCTAGTGCAATAGAACGACATGGAACCTCCTAATGGCTGGAAGGGGATAAAAATGAGAATTGAAAACACATTAAAGGTAAAAAAAATCTGACAATACACTGTCCCTTTAATAATGACACCTGTTTTTGAGTTTATATACACAATAACCAATTAAAACATCTTTTTAAATGTAAAATTCAAATGTGTGAATGTAACACCAAAATATTTGAATGTTCAAATTAAATTAAAAAAAAAAAATAATAATAATAATAATACCAGTATATATTTGTAACAGTTGATCTCAATATTCTATAAGTACTGATGTTCTTGGAGTATCAACCAATTTAAAATATGTCTAATAGGTCCTATTTATTGATAGGACCCTATAAAATTGTCTAAATTAAATTGAGCAAATAATTATCTGATACTGAATCATATTTTGAAAAAAAAAAATTATAATAATTTTTAAACCTAAATCCTTATCTTCATCTTTGTATGTGGCATGTGACATCCATGTGTTGCTTCTCTAGTCTACAGTACATTAGGCTTTTTGAGTTTTCTTATAGAAAGATTTCAGAAGCAAGTTGTTTTGGATATGTAAGTCTTCCATTTTTATGAACACTTGTTATTAAAGGGACAGTCAACGTTTTATGTGGGAACTTAAGGGGAAATGTATCAAAGTGTGAAATAATGCACCAAAAAGCTGCAAGCACATTTGCGACAGATCGTATGAAGTAAAAACTTAAAAGTCGCAGGTATTTATAAAAAAAAAGCGCAAAATGAAAAATTTGATGATAAGTGAAATGATGTCCTTTTGTTCACTTTATTTATTAATCATGCGTTATACACTTGTTTTGTAATAATTATTCATCCTATTAAAGTAGATTAATGTTATCACATGATGTAAGTGTGGGAATTAAATTACTATCTAAAAAAAATTCTTTAGACCATTTACTTGACTATTATTTGAGATAATTATTGTTTGTGCTGTAAGATTGTGTTCTGCCCTTTTCTAGTTGCTTTTTCTTTCTTTGTAGTCTTATTGTTATATTTGTTATATCTTTTAGCGATGTGTGCGTGATTTCTAACTCCTGATACTGCCATTACAGCAAGAAAAATAAAAAATTCCATTGTAACTCCTAAAAAACAACAATTTGAATCTTTTTCTTTCACTACCTTGCAACCTACAAATTGGAGAGATTTAGAACAGTGAATGTGATATGCACCAATGTTCATAAATATGTGAGAACTGTTAATGAATACAGGGATTTTAAAATGCCAATAAAGGTTAATACAAGAAATAGGCATTTCTAGACAACTTATTTGCATATATTAAAGACTTGAAAATAAACATGAGTCGATTCGTTCGCACATATGAAAAGTTGCAAGTTTATTGGTGCATAAATATGGTGCTGTAATTCGTAAGGGTTGTTTGGCGATAAATGTGAGAATTTCCTTATTCTCACTTTGATCAATTGTACCCTTAGTATAATGACCTACCTTTTTTGAATTTTTTAGTAACTAGTGAAGAAAATGGAGAGATCTATGTAATTGTATATAATCAGTGAAGATGTCAGAATAGAACCTTCAACTTGGTTTTTCCAAGCTTTCTAATTCTCAGCTCATTATTGCAAATTAAAAAGTGTGCTGAGCATTTCACAAATATCATTCCCTGTTCCATTACAAAAATAGCTTTGCAAATGCTAATTTTCAGACACTGTCACTTGTTGTTTAAGATTATCAACTATATTATTAATGTCATAATAAATATGGTAAGCTCAATGTCCCCAGAAGGTGACAAGATGATATTCACGGGACTTGGTAAAGCTTTATTAGCATCATCTTTAAAAAGTTACCAGTTCAGTCTAAAAAAATACATTTTGAAAGAAAAATGTATCATTTTTGTGGGGTAACTACATCTATTATTTTTAAAGGTGGGCCTAGGTAGGCCTTTCTGATAATATAGAGAGATATTTGATTGGAACATCATAACTGGAATGGCAAAAAAAACAATTTAAAATGTTGCACAAGTTAGCATGTCTTCAACATTTCAGTATGTTGCAAAATGAAACAATTACTATCAATAACTTAAAAGGATAAAATACTCAAATATTTTAGGTTCCATCTAAAAGACTAAAAGAGAATATTTCAAATGTATAACAGTGTATATATATTTAAATTTAAATATTAACACTCAAATGTTGATTCTTGTGGACTTCAATGTGTTTATAGGAATTATTATTCAAATTTTACATTCCTGAATCAGATGTTGCATTACATATTTAAATCTTAACATTCATTCTGCAGAAATATTCAAATAACAGAACGAATGTCAAGGGGAACTTTCTTTCTACAGTTCAAATTTAAAAAAATTAATTTATGAACACATTCCTAGTAATAAACATAATGATCAGCAAAAATTTTGACCGCTCTTTTTTATGCAGGTAAAATACTTGATATAGAAATTTCATTAAAGAAATTATTAAGTGTTAGATTACAAGTGGAGCGCAATTTTAACGTGCCCGTTTACGGACACACATTAATAAAACCAGACATTACAAGTGGCTGATTAATTTTACCGTGAGCTTGCAGTAGCACTTTGCGCTCAAATATATTAACCAGAGATCAGATATCTGGTTAATTAAAAAAATGTCTCACAATTTCCCCCCCGAAATAAAGTGTACAGTTCATTAGTTAAAATAAAAATGATGATCATCTTTATTTTTTAAATAACTACGCAAAGCAGTTATAAGGGGTTAAAGTGAGGAGATGTGGGGTGTTACAAACAAAAAACAGCACCCTAAGTGCATTTACATTGCGGTCTTTGGGGACTGTGTTTAAACTGTAAATGTATATGTATATGCTTATTTACATATATATTTATCTGTTAATATGTGTATATACATATATATGTATGTATTCATATACATATATGTTTTAAATATGCTGCCCAATTCTGAGGGACTTACCCCCTTCGCTGCACTAGGTTCTGTGCCGTGTATATCAGCATCAGAACGAGGCTCCCTTTAGAGCCTATGGAAGTGTGCTCTCGTCAGCGCAAAACTTCCATGCAATGCGAACGCGAGGTCATGTTCGCATTGCGCTTTACTTGTAATACCAGCACACATTTGCTTGCAACGGTATTACTGAGTGGAGCACAAATATCATGCTCGCAAAAGTGCAATTTTGCGCTCCACTTGTAATCTTGCCCTAAGTGTGCTAGACTGCATTTGCAGCTAAAATTTATGTATAACAAAATCAAAGTTTCTTTGTTTTGAACATCACCATAAAGAAGATTTTACTGCCTATTCTTCTTATAACAAACTAAATATTAAACATTATTCTAAATTTAATTTTTCTATTTATGTATTAAATACCAATTTGCTGTGCTTTAAACACAATATTTACTTAGAACTGTAGGAGCCTTATGTGATGATTCGTTTTTGCCTTTTTAATTTCCTGTGTCGTGTTGTTTGTATACCTCTCATACAACCAATTATACTAACAATAGTAATAGTTTTAAACTTCAGTTGCATGTATAGTCACACTGAAATATTATTACACTGAAAAACTAAACATCATACAGCTGATATTGAATATAAATGTATCACAAGGGTGTTTAACCTTTTCTCATGAGGGTGTTACAAAGATGAGCAATTCTTTAACAAGAACATGTTACAAAGCCTTCATAAATATTCTTAGGCAGATAAATATGGATTATATATTTACAGAGGAAAGAAATAAGCCAAAAAACTGAGTGAACTCACCAGGCTATATTCACTAACATGCTCCAATGCTTTTTTTTTTAGCTCCTACGTTACTCTATGGAACCTTTTACTGATGATCTACATTCTGGACTCTATGAATGACATCATTATTGTTGAGATGGGAATGGTTGGTAGTGCGTAAGATATTTTAACCCAGCATGTCAAATGGGGATGGCATAGGAGTGTGGAATAAAGTTGAAGGGGCTAGATAAAAATATTGGAATGCCACATTATGTTCTAGAGAGTTAGGTTAGACAACCCTAATGAAACATTTCATCATGTTTTTTTAAGCATATTTTACCACTATTTTGCAATCTACTTTGTTTTCCAATTGCCTGAAAATACAGAATATAAACATCAGGCCAGTAACATATTATTTGCACACAATCAGATTTATTTCTTGACCTAGTTTTGCTCAATATTGTACTCACTACTAGTCTGTAGTCTTATTATTAGATGATTATGGGAAAAAAAGATTAAATCTTCTCTGCATGCTTTTGAATTCAGTATACACTTAATCTCTTCTTAAAGTTAATATATTATATAGCAACACTTCATTTCATTCTGAAGCTAAAGGGTGTGGAGGTACCAGAATATACCAATGACGTTTAATTCTTCTTATTTTTATTTTTTTTACAGAATCTGCACCCAGTTGTCTCCTTTACAAGTGTGTTAACTCTGCTGCAAAGTGGACCACTGGGCACGTTTTGCACTTGGATGCTTCTAACACTGAAGCTGTTTAAGATATGAGAAATGTGCTTCATAGTCCCTTCACACTTTAGCTTCACAAAATATCTAAGTGTTTTGCATGCCAGATTTCCTGTGAAAACAGAAATGATGACACAATTGAACCTGCAAATTTCCTTTAGCACACTGAAACTATTCTATGTTGAAATATCAGTATGATTAAGGGGATCATATGTCAAGCCTATTTCAATGAAACATTATTCTGCCCCAATTGCTTATTAATTGCACATTTCAGCTCTACAAAAGATACAATCATTTATGATTGATATACATATGTAGTACATCTGTGAATGGCAAAAGGGAATCAATTTTAATGAAATAAATAGGAACAAATCATTCATGAACATATTTTTACGCATAGTACTATGAGAAACAAAGATATAATTCTGTATACACAAACTATAAATTATCTAACAAATTATTTTTTTAAAAAACCTTCATATAAACATACTCAGAAACCATATTCTAAAAATAAAGGAGAGCAATTTGTAAGATGAGAAGATTGGTCCTCATACAAAAGGTTATGGTGAAGCATTATAGATCATTGAATCTATTGTTGTACATATCTCCAAACCCTAAAGAAATACATTTGTCTGAAAGGCTACACTTGTATTTACATACATGTTGTAATCGAGAATAAATGAGATGACATTTTTACATTGTCTTTTGATAATTTTTCAATCTGACAATAGCTTTATATGATTGTCACAAAATAAGTGACGGACCTAACAAATTGGTCCTCTAGGGGAAATCCTTACATATATACTATTGATCCAGAGGAGCAAATTTGTGCCACATTTTTATTTTTAAGTTTACTGGAGGGTTGAAAGAGCAATGATACATCAAAGCACACAATCTGATGATGACTAAACTGGTCAGGATTTTGTATGACTAATGTTTTCTTGTAATATGAAATGTTTCATAGAAATTATGTTTCATCTTGGAACAAGCTGGTAATTATCTTGTATATGTTTTGCTTTATTTAAGGATTTTAAAAAGCCCAAACTTCTAAACATATTTAGGAAGTCTATGCTTTGTTCCACCTAAAAATAGCACAATTAAAGAGATAATTAAAATTTAAACTTGCACGATTCAGTTAGAGCATATCATTTTAAGATACTTAAATTCACTTCTATTTTCTAATGTCCATTCTCTTGGTATCCCCTGTTGAAAAAGAATTTGCACAATATCCTACACTAGTGGGAGATAGCTGCTGATTGGTGTCCGCACACATTTGTGTCTTGTGATTGGCTAACAAAATGTGGTTAGCTAGATGACAGTAGAGCAGTGCTGTTCCTTCAGCAAAGAACAAGAGAATGAAGCAAATTTAATAACAGAAGTAAATTGGAAAGTTATTTAAAATTGCATGTCCTATTTGAATCATGATAGATAATTTTGCGATTTTCTGTTCCATTAATAATAAACAGGGTGAGAATTTTCAATCAATTTGCAATTCATGAAATGAACAAAGTCTTTCCAATTCAAAATTTGCCATTCAGGCTTGCCGGAATCAGCAGTTATGAAGCAGCAGTCTTAAGACCCCTGCTCCTTAACTGGTCCACCATCTCTGAGGCAGCAGACATCAATCCGCCCGATCCTATACGATCGGGCTAATTGACACCCCCTGCTAGTGGCCAATTGGCCGTGAATCTGCAGGGGCGGCATTGCACAAGCAGTTCACCAGAACTGCTTGTGCAATGTTAAATGCAGACAGTGTATGCTTTCGGTATTCAGCTATGTCTGGCGGACATGACACACTACAGCGTATCATGTCCGCAAGACAATGATAATTCAGCCCCTTAGTTTCAAATACCTTTGCATCAGTATCATAAGGTGACAGAAGGTTTGTACAGAATTGTATACCCAAACAGATATTTGAATCTATGCTTCTGTCTAAAGGCCTGAAGATCAAAAGTTCACCAGCATGGAAATAAATTATGTAAAATTTTTGGGAGCTTTTTTTGAGCACTATATTTTAATGTATGTATCTCTCCTTCACATCCAGTACCCACGCTAAATATTTTCCATTCTAAAAAAATTTGAGGAACCTCATAAAAAGTTGTTTAAAACTGTATGATCTATCTGAAAATTGAAAGAAAAATATGGGCTTTTATGTCCATTTAATAGTTATTTATTTCTCTACAGCACGTTAGAAGTGCCGCCACTGTAATTAGTTTAGTTTCCAGGATTTTGGATACTTTATTGCAGGGCAATTTGCTTTCTAACTTTTGGGCAAAAACTATATAAAACAGGGTTTTCTCAGAGTTTGTGCTGGTGTTTTCCACATGGGCCTAAACAATCCAATATGGAAGTAAATATATATATGATTTTGAAAAACCCATAAAAACACATGTAAGGTTTTTGTTGTGGATCTTCTATTGGATTTAAATAGACACTATTATACATAGTATATTAACTAGATGATATTTGGAGAACAAAAATAAATACATAAAGACGAAATATTGCAGCAATTTCTCTGACTACAACCCACTTAAAGGGACAGTAAACTTTCATAATTTATACAGAACATACAATTTTAAACAACTTTCCAATTTACTTCTATTATTTAATTTGCTTCCTTCTCTATTTATACTTTTGCTGAAAGGTTTATCTAGGTAAGCTCAGGAGCTCTAGGTTCTAGCTGCTGATTGGGGGGTATATATATATATATATATATATATATATATATATATATATATATATATACCAATTGTCATTGGCTCACTCATGTGTTCAGTTAGAAACCAGTAGTGCATTGATGATCCTTCAACAAATGATACCAAGAGAATTGAACAAATTTGATAACAGAAGTAAAATGAAACGTGATGCTGTTAGGACGTTCCATGCTGTCCTAAAAGCAATGGGCTTTAACGCCTTTAGGATGGCATGGAATGTCGTAACTTTTGTGGCACCCTACTCCAAACTAAAACTAAACGGCAGTTTATTAGAAAGCGGGACATGCCTAGCAACGCAGTCAGGAGCCAACCAGCGTCGTTGAAGCACATGATCACAGTGACGATCATGTGCTTTATTTTACTTCTTTTGTTTACGACTGGAACTTGGAGGGATCTGTTCATCCTAAAGGGGTTAAAATTGTATGCTCTACCTAAATTATGAAAGAAAAATGTTGGGTTTCATGTCCCTTTAAACACTCAATACAGTCTTGGCTGGGAGGAGAAGAAACAAAATTACAAACCAATCAGAATAAAGGCAACAATATACACAGATATATAAGTTTTGTCTTTCAACAATGAATAAAATATTATGTGACAGTTCATGCCAGTTCATTTTATTTATGTTTGAAATTGCATTATATAATCTTATTATCTGTAGTGAATCAAACAGCAACTCATATATATCTCTATTCTAAGGTATCAAGTAGCCCATTATAAATAAAATGTGGCCTCAGTTTCCTCATGACACATGAAGAAAGGGGACACCAAGGACACATATATATATATATATATATATATATATATATATATATGTATTTTTTTGTATGGTCCTTTATATGTATTTGAGTCAAACAATAAGAAACGTGTTGCATGCATTTATAGCAATTCTAACAAATCAGTGTATTCCACATAACCAAGTGAAACACTTTTGCAGAGTGGACTCACTGTCCACAGTCGTTTGAATACCAAGGCATATTTCACAGTGAAAATTCCATGGCAGCTAAATCAACTGCTCTCTTGCCACTTGATATTTGCAAGTTATATAATGGATAAATGTGTTAATTTACTCTAAAAAATATATTTTTTAACATTGTAAGACTGAACTGTAGAACAGACACCTATATGCGTCCAGCAGGAGGCCCTATTAGATTTTATGTACAACACCCACAAATTCCTCACATCTAGTTTTTCAATAGTTTACAAAAAGGCAAGGATGTATTAAATCTCTTTTGATTAAAATAATTTTTTGTCATGTTAAAACCATATTAAATATCCTCTTTTTAACTCGATCTAATAGAAAGAAAGAAAAACAGTAAAAAATTGCTTGATGAAGCCTTTATTACTTGTTGGATGGTTATTGACTTCACATCAATGAAACATATCGAAACTTTCCATTTCAGCAATAGCCATTTACTAAAAAGGAAGTCTGAGCTAAGTGGTAAGTGAATGGCAGTGTATGAACTACCTGCAAATACATTAAATGGCCAGTAAATAAAGTATATTTGCATAATCAACACATGCACGATAACAAAACAATGAAATAGCACTTAGGGGCATATTTATCAAGCTCTGTACAGAGCTTGATGCCCTGTGTTTCCAGCGAGCCTTCAGGCTAGCCGGATACAGAAGTTATGAAGCTGCGGTCTAAAGACAGAAATCAACCCGATCGAATATGATCTGGTTGATTGACACCCCCTGCTAGTGGCTGATTGGCCGTGAAACTGCAGGGGGCGGTATTGCACCAGCAGTTCATAAGAACTGCTGGTGCAATGATAAATGCCGACAATGTATGCTGTCTGCTTTATCAATGTCCGCTCGCACCATAGTAAATAGGCCCCTTAGTCTGAAATTCAAATGAGAATTTGATTTTTTTCCTGAGAAATATTAAAGTTATGTCTATTTCCACTACCTCTGCATCATGTGACAGCCATCAGCCAATCACAAATGCATATACGTATATTCTCTAAATTCTTGCACATGCTCAGTAGGAGCTGGTGACTCAAAAGGTTTAAATATAAAAAGACTGTGCACATTTTATTAATGGAAGTAAATTGGAAAGTTGTTTAAATTTGCCTGCTCTATCTGAATCATGGAAGTTATTTTGACTTGAGTGTCCCTTTATGCAATTTTTTTACATTTTATATCTATATAGAAAAAACAAAAGTCACATTTCCACATCAAAATAATTGAAAAAGAGATTAATCACAGAAAAAACTAAAATGCGTATTTTCATTGAACACTTTATGAACAATTCCTAATCAACTATTAAGTGTACTGAACCAACATGACCTTCATTTTATACACACAAAAGTATCTTAGGAAGATTTATTGTTTCCAGTTAATAGTTCCTATATTACATGCAAATTTTATTCGTATTAAGGCCTCATATTTTAAGTCATTTCATGCATAACTTTTACAAGCAGAAAAATCTTAAGATCCCAAACAGTTTGAAATGAATCAATACATCATATTTTATGAACACTGAAAAAAAGAATTAGGTGGCACATGTTTTCCCTTTGAATTTCCACTGCATTTTGAATATGACAGTAATATCCCTGTAGTCGTTTGATAAATGACTATTGAACGTTCAACACCAGGTCTTATGCAAAGTTACCATAAACTGATTTCCAAGAATATTGTAAGACTACTGTATGCATTGTAGTAACATATGACTGCACGTTTACACTATGAAATCTATCTATCTGTCTGACTGTGTATCGATAGATAGATAGATAGATAGATAGATAGATTTTTTTTTTAGTACTAACAAATGAGCTGCTTCTGTAAGAAAGAGAACATAGGCAGAATCTCAATAACTTTGACCTTAACCAACTGCAAGTTTGTCTTTGTGTGATGAACTGTATTTCCTGTAGGCTCACACTGCATTCTCCAACAATTTATCAAAAATACCATGTTGTTCAGGCTGTAGTGACAAAATGGAATATTAATGGAACTGACCTTATAACAGTGTGTAAAGCATTTAGCAATTCTATATATTTATAAAACCTTGTGGATATTAACTCAAACTAAAGCTTGATAAATCTAGTAAAACGCATTGATTAGGGCAGCTGGGTTTTCTGTGTTAATTTACAGTAGTAATAAAACGTTTCTACAAATGTACAAATATATTGGTGTTCAATAAAAGGATAATTATTAGTTATGATGCAAGAGACTGGCTCCTAAAGGCGTAACCTCTATATCAATATTCAATGACAACATTTGTTACAGATGCAGCAAATGTTATGCAACCCACAAATATGTAAACCTGATAAGCGCTGTTTTGAATAATGTATAGTTTTACTGAGTGCAAATACAGATGTTTTATCTATTATTAGGCCATATTATTATTTCATTTATGTGTTTTAAATTAAATACAGAGTTAATTTAAACATATAATTCTCTTATTTAGGACACCCTGAAAAAATAAATACATCATTCATATGTAATTAAATAGTAAAATAATAATTTAATAAAACTAATACCATACCCCAAGGTATTTATTATCCGTGTACTTATAAAGCACAGGAATTAATACATATATTTTTTCCCTTCTCTGAGTCAATCTGCTGTCCCTTAGTAAAGGTCAATCATGACATACAGAATGACTTAAAACCACCACAGATATATATATATACTGTATATATATATATATATATATATATATATATATTATATATATACCGTATATATATTATATACAGTGTATATATATATATATATATATAATTACAGTATATATAATGTATAGCAAATGAAAAAAGTTCAGCCATATACCACTTAAGAGCAGTTCAGAGATATATTACTTGTCTGCCCACAATATACTAAACAGGGTACTAAGTATAATTTTCTTTCAATAAGCCATATTGTTAACAATATATTCTATATACTCAAATATATGTGCATACATGAAAGGCTGAGTTCTACATAAACACATACACCAGACCAGGTGTTAATGTGATCTAATAACATTCAGACTCTTCTGATATGCTAAGCTATTGGAAGACTGTTGAAAATGCAAAGCGTACTTCCTTTTAAGGCTATATCACACGGCAGTTGAAAACTTAGAAATTAATTGAGTTATGATCCATTGCTATGTTTACAATCGGTGCATAATCTGGCCCCAGTGTGCTGGGAGTGATGGTTGGTGCTAAGGTGATATCATTGTGATTGGCATACTAAGAAGCCTCATTTTACGAATGTTGATGCACAAGGACTATTGCATTAGGTCACATAGATAATAAATTCTACCACTAAAACAGAGCTAACTTTTACTAGAAGCATTTTTTGTATGATAAATATTTCACAAAAATGCTTCATATTAAAACAGAAATGCACTGTGTGACTGAGGGATTTCCCAATAGACTCTCCTGGGGCCTAGTGGGATGAGCTTTTAAGACGCATTGTTCCTTCAGATGAAAACTGTTACGAGATGATTACAATATTTACCAGACTTTTTATACTTTTCTGTATAAACTTGGAAGTGTACTTTTTTTAATTAGAAACTGCTGTCAATTTTTAAGAAAATGATTCATTTAGTTTCCACTGTAAATCAATAATTGAACAATAGACAAATAGACATTGTTTCCTTTGATTCGGCTCTCAACTTCCAAACATGTTTCTGATTTTTTATTTTTTTTTAAGGTCACAAAACCCAATTATGTTCCAAAATTTGTTAACATCTGGTATGAATAAGAAAGCATTTGCAAACTGGGAAATCTTATTGGCCAAAAACTTAACTAATTACACATCTCATCTGTTGGCTTTAAAACACTATTCATTTTTGTTAAGCTCATTTTTTTTTCTATTTTAGATTCTCGGCCTGAATAGTTCCAAGATATTTATCTAACTTTGCATGTATCAGACAGGGTGGGGACCAGAGTAAACAGTGCAGACTTTAATATATGATCCACATGGGAGCTTAAATAGAAAGAATTTAAATAGATTGTAATGATTACCTCAAATGATAGCTAGGTTATTCCATTTGCCAGCAAAAATTTCAAGTAGATGCATACAAAGTCATAGTCTCCATTCTTTGTAATGCTACTAGAGCTAATTTTACATATTCTTTAGGTAGTTATTATAGCAAGAGAATAATAATATTATATTACTGAATGTAATTGAATATATTTTCTATTTTGGAGTTGGCACATTTGGTTTAAATGCTCACAAGCCTTTAAACATAATAATGTATGAACCCCGTGTCAGAATGCAAACATTCAGTTTACAGTGCATTGTATTGATTAAATAGGATTTAAAATGAAGTGGGAAGACAGGCAATATGTGGATTGTGAAATTCACACATTTTTCTCTATTAACCTCTTTGCAATGAAGGCATATCCGCTAAACTGCTGCAGCAAAATGTATTTTAAATGTAGTTAATGTTTTGATATTTTTTTCATTGCTATGGAAGTCGCCTGTAGAAATGACAACATATTTTTTTTAATATGTTTACCATCCCAGCTCAGTGACAATTGTACAGACTAAAAATAGCTTTCCATACAGTGCAACCATTATAATTGATTTTTTTTTTTTAATATAAAAATGTAAGTTGAAACTAAAGCCAATGAAAACACAGTTAGCGATCACTTGGAAAAAAGATAAAAACACATACAAAAAATGGGTTTCATAGCAGCTTTCATTTAAAAAAAAAATTATATTAAAAATAAAAATATGTTACTAAAACATTCTCAAAAAGCTATAAACAGCATTTTCTATAAATGATTAAAAAATCTATAAAAATGTATATGATGCTCAACAATGCACTACTGTATATAAAACAATAGTGTGCCACATAATATGCATTTTATTATATTTCATAAAGTAAACATTCCAGGATCCATACCTTATTCCAGATACTGATTAGAAACCAACTGCAGTGTCTTCCATAGCAAGGGTATCAGAGACTTCATGAATTTACAGGGTTTTCCAAAATAAAGTTGCATGAATTAAAACTGCATAATTATTTACTATCTCACAGCTAGGCATGTGCATCCTTCTATATATATATATATATATATACAAGAAAACAAAAAACATTTTATGGAGAGCGTGTATTTTCCAGCCATTTCTGTTCCATAAGCCTCTCACTGCACACTGCCAGCAATGTAGAATGTACACTTTAAATTAAACGGACATTAAACACCTCAAGATATTAATATAAATTGTTTAATTACGTGTAGTAAAACAACTTAGCAATATGTTTTTCTTTCCTGTAATTTAATTCTGAATAATGTGGGCTTTCCAATTCATGTTAAACATGGAAGTGCAGGCACAACTAGTCATTGGTTGCACACTCTAGCTAAGCCATTTATAACCATTCCTAATTGGCCTCAGCAGAAAAGGTAACCAAAGTTTCAATATGGTGGCACCCACTGTTTATGGACATTACATTCATTTTTTTTTAATATTTAAAATAATAATATTTTTAAAACTAGATGCACATATTATTATCAGGCTAATCTTTGCGCTGAATACATCATTCAAGCAATAAATTATTTAGGGCCAGATCACAAGTGGAGCGCTAACATCTGAGATCTCATATGGTTGAGCCTTTATAACTTTTGTGTGTACTATTTATTTTTTAATAATTTGTATTAGATGGTGTTATTATGAGCGCAAATTTGTAATTTATTTTTGATGTGTTTTGTGCAACTTATTCGTTTCTCTAAACAGTTAACCAGAGCTCTGAGGATGCGGTAATCATTCTAGCATAAATTGTGATTGCGCTCAAGCGATTATATTTACTTTCAACTCATAATATGAGCAGTAAGCCATTCTCAAGCTTTGCACAACCAACATGGTTATATTAACATACTTTATAACCTTTAAACCTCTAAATATCTGTCTGTTTCTAAGTCCCTAAAGACAGCTAAGGGATATAAAACAGTTTGTTCCACAAGGGGGCCAGAGTATCTACAGGAAGCATATATAGCTTGATGTAATACATATTATATAGAAACTTTATCTGGCTTACTGTTCAGTAAAGACTAGAGATAAAGGAAGTCAGTGTATTGCCTATGCACAGAAGTTACAGAATGTACCTTATTATTAGCATGTTAGCTCCCTTAAAGGAACAGTAAACTCAAATTGTGTTATTGTTTAACAAGATAGATAATCCCTTTATTTCCCATTCCCCAGTTTTGCACAACCAAGATGGTTATATTAATACACCTTTTACCTCTGTGATTACCTTGTATATAAGCCTTTTCTGACAGCCCCCTGAACACATGACTTATTATCTATTGACTTGCATTTTATCCAACCCACAGACATGAGCACAATGTTATCTACGTGGCTCACATGAACTAGCACACTCCCCTGTTGTGTAAAACTAATAAAAAAGCATGTGATAAGAGGCTGTCTTTAGTGGATTAGAAACTGGCAGACATTTAGAGGTTTAAATGTTAAAAAGTATATTAATAACACAATGTTGGTTGTGCAAACCTGGGGAATGGGTAGTAAAGACGTTATCTATCAATTTTGGAGTTGACTGTCCCTTTAAGTCGCTATAAGCAATAGCTACACTGAGAATTTCTAAGTGCTCGTTTTGCAAGAAAACAAATAATTTGTTGGCTAGTTTTTAGCATAATCGTTATCTTTGTACGTTAACTTTGAGTTGGCATATTTTTTTTACTAAAGGAGCAATGAATTATTTTATTATTAACATTTATACATCAACATTGTAAACTGACATCCTCCCGTATTAAAAACATATACTTTAGGTAATATCTTTTAAAGGGATAGTCTAGTCAAAAATAAACGTCCGTGATTCAGACAGAGCATGCAATTTTAAGCAACTTTCTAATTTACTCCTATTATCAATTTTTCTTTGTTCTCTTGGTATCTTTATTTAAAAAAGCTGGAAAGTAAGTCTAGGAGCCAGCCCATTTTTGGTTCAGCACCTGGATAGCGCTTGCTGATTGGATGGCTACATTTAGACACTAATCAGCAAGCGCTATCCAGATGCTGATCCAAAAATGGGCTGGCTTCTAAGCTTACATTCCAGCTTTTTAAAATAAAGATATCAAGAGAACGAAGAAAAATTGATATTAGGAGTAAATTAGAAAATTGCTTAAAATTGCATCCTCTATCTGAATCATGAAAGTTTAATTTTGACTATACTATCCCTTTAAATGGACATTGTAATTAACTTTTCTTATTTATTTATTTTAATTTTGTTTCGACTAACAAAACATGGCATTTTAAATTGCATTTTAGTTTCTTTGCGTTTCGAAAAGCTAATGCTCCGGTCCTGAAAAAATCAATATTTTCTTGTTGTGCTTGGAGATATGTATTCCTCTCCACCAGTAAACAGAGGCAATTGCCCTTATTAGCCAGTGAGGATTAGTAGGAAATACAAAACAATATTGCAGCATTAATTTGAAAGGAAATAGCTTTTACTAATATTTTTTGATATATGTAAATACCCATCTTTCATATGCATGATACAATTTTTTTGTACTATGTCCATTTAAGTTTGCCTCTAATTAATTATCCTCATATCTGTAACTTTTTAACTGCCGGAAATATCTGTAATGTTGTGAAATATTATGAAACCTATCTGCAGTTCAAATGTTCGATGCTGCATAAACTGTTGGCAATTTTAAAATAAACCATTTACCATTTAAATATGCTGAGATTAACTAGACAGATAAATATTTCCCAAATATAGTGCAGTTAATGCAATGAAGAAAATAAATATTTTCAGCACTTCTAAGAAATTCTACTGTAATTAAGTTACTAATAAAAAGTGGTTGGCAAAATGTCTTTTATACAGGCGCAGAAAATGCAGAAAGCATGGATTATCCCCAGGCCTTTCCTGTAAAAGTATGTTGACTTAAACAGAGCCTTCTTTAAAGATGGTCTGTATTCCATTCACAGCTGCAATTCCTCTAGTGATTTATGGTAGATAACAACTCTAATTATACTCTATGCAGTATGCAAAAAAATAGAAAACCTTCACTGAAGCTAATATTTAAACAAATCTGGCAAACAAATATACAATTCTTAAAGGGACAATCTACTCCAGAATGTTTATTGTTTACAAAGATAGATAATCCTTTTATTACCCATTTCCCAGTTTTGCATAACCATCCCAGTTATATTAATATAATTTTTAAATTTGTGATTACTTTGTATCTAAGCATCTGCAGACTGCCCCCTTATTTCAGTTCTGTTGACAGACATGCATTTTAGCCAATCAGTGCTGATTCCTAGGTAACTCCACGGGAGTGAGCACAGTGCTATCTATATGTCACTCATGAACTACCATATTAGCATATGAGCCCACCTAGGTTTAGCTTTCAACAAAGAAAACCAAGAGAACAAATCAAATTTGATTATAAAAGTAAATTGGAAAGTTGTTTAAAACTGCATGCCCTATCTGAATCATGAAAGTGTAATTTTGACTGGACTGTACCTTTTAAAATAAAAAAACAAACCTTCAAATAACTAAACCAGTTATAAGCTGTATTATTTTCCAGTTGAATATTTTCAAGTAAACACCTGAATATAGAAAAAGACAGCAGAAGGAACTCCATTGTTTGACTTTTTGTAAACTGGTCTTGCCTAATTTAAAACACAGATGGATATTGTTTAATACCGTAATATCTTATGTTCAGAATATCTTGATTTCCCAAAGAGCGTTCTGTGCTTATTTTTATATATTTATTTTGCTGTTATACATACTGGGCTTACTTATCCATTAGGCACAGTAGTCACAGTGCCTAGGCCCGCAATTGTTTTGAAACTAATGAAAGTAAGAAGAAGAAAAACAAATATTTGTTGTTTTTGTTTTAAATAACAAAAGTTAACATGTGGTAGGCACCTTGTAGCTTGTGCAACTGTAAACAGTGACTCTTAGTGATTGGTTCTGCCTCCATGAGTGCTCTTTTTAGTTACTGAGGCGACATCATCCAGTGGCAGATAAAACTTGACAAGTGCTTAGTTCAGTTGGTGCTAATGGTCAGAAATGTAAGTGCCAAACAGTGGTGTCTTCTCTTCTCATGTTTAAGAAAGGTGATGCCAGAAACAGTTTTGTTACATAGGAAGCAAAAGGGAAAACACAAATGTATCTTATTTTTAAAATCAAATAGGATCTCGAGTGTCAAAAGTTCTATATTCTGTATGTCAGTTTGTATATTCTCACAAATTCTTACAGTGAATGACATCAATAACCACATATCACTATGGTAAACCTAGACTGATAGTCAACCAGAGCTTGATGTACAATTCAATAGACTAGGGCAAATAGATGAACCCTGACTAACATTTCTGTCCCTAGAGAAAAGATGCCCACGAAAACATTCCTAGTTATCAAGGAATGTGAATAACTTTATTAGCCTTTTGAAAAAGACAAAACACAATTATGTTGTGTGCAAAAAGTGACAGCATGTTATAACACGGCCTGCTGCAACAACTTTCTCTTGTATTTTGCTAAAGCCATACATACCGGAAATGTTTTTATTTTATTTTTACTTCCATGTTTTTTTCACCACCTTCAACTTATAGGGTATGCTCACACAGTTTTATAATACCTACGAGACCACAAGTCTGAAGATGTTATGATAGCAATATTGTCAGCCAATAATATAATAATATTATAAATATATATATAATAAAAACTTGCATCTGATACAGCAATGTATCAGTTTCTCAATCTACCACCAAACATTTTTAAGATTATTTAACCCCTTTGATGCCAGATAAGGTTCAACAAGTTTTTCAAATAAGTGCCAACACTTGAAACTGTTATTTTACTAGCAGTGCCAATTAACACATTTTAGAAATGTAAGAAAAAAATATACATTTTTACATTAGTATATAGCAACTTACATTGCTTTATTAACACAAGGTCTAGAAATGTACCCATGCAAACCCAGAACATAGACACAGAGAGAACAGTAAGTCGTACGTTTCAGAGATGAGAACTCTTCAAAGCATTTTACAAATAGGGGAAGGTAGCAAATTAATTCAAAAAATGGGAAGGGTGGGAGAAATAAAAAGCAATGAGGTGTCACAGTATCTCCTCCATGCATTAGTTTTGATGTTTAACAACAGACAATGAATAGCAGCAAAATCTTACTCTTTCAAATGATGATGTTGTATTTTACATTACATTTTTCATGGAAAGCCATATTTAGGAGAAGTTGTAGAGAAGTCAGCAGGGAATCAGAGAGGGCTGCTGATATAGCTTCACCAACAAATGCTGCTATTTCCCAGCACCTTCCAGCTTCAATGTCAGGCTCCAGAACATATCTTCTTCAACACAACTGCTAATAATTAGTAAAAAGCGAGCGAGTCTGCAGTCGAGATTTAAGAAGCAGTGGTCGTTATCCTGCACCAGTTATGTGTCGGATATCAATCTCCCCAGACTTTTCCAACCAGGGAGATTGGCAGCCCCTGCTGTCACATGATTGGCTGTGAGCTGACAGGGGACTGGGTTGCACACAAGCACACACAAGCGCACGTATGCAATAATAAATGCAGGTATCAAATGTCTGCCCGCCAATGGCAATGCCAGGTGGACCAGTAGTATGATAAATATAGCCCACAATGCCTCTTACTTTTGTGAGAAAAATAAGCTTGCTCAACACTCCCTAATGAGACCAAAAAACAAACTCAGTAACTTGTAAATGGTGCAAATCAAATATCTATTGTAGACAATTTTCAGCATTTGGAAAACCTAGGTTACAGGGTTGATTTTTTTTTCTCTCTAGGGGGCAGTAAATTTCCCTTTAATCACTTGATTACAACAGGAGTTGGCAGCAACAAATCAACATTTTACGTGATATTTAACTGATGCTCTCTGTCCTATTTTTTTGATTCCTGACTTGAATGTTAGGTTTGACAATCCTGATTTAGGGGAGTAAAGTCAAAATGAAACTTAAATTGACTGAATAGCGAATTAAATTTTAAACAACTTTAAAGTTTACTACTATTATATTTTTTCTTAGTTTTCTTGATATCCTTTGTTAAAGAGTAATAATAGGTGAGCTTAGGAGCAACATTATTTATTTCAGTGTTATTCACTGCTGTCATAGACTACTAAAGACATATGTATGGTTCTAAGCTCCTATTAGCCTACCTAGGTTTATGTTTGAACAAAGGATAACAAGAGAACAGAGCAAATTTGATAATAAAAGTAAATTGGGAAATTGTTTAAAATTGTAAGCTCCATCTGTATCATGAAGGTTTAATTTTGACTTTACAGTCCCTTTAAAAGATATGGGTTTTTTTTGGGGGTTTTTTACACCAATAAATACAAACAAAATAACTGTATATGCATAGATTATATTGCTGTATGTAAAAACTTTCAATGACTTCTAACTCTAGAACTGGCTGTCAATGTTTCTATTCGCCTTTACATTCCAGTAGATTACATTTTATTGCAATGTATCTAAACCTCTGCTTTAATTTGCTTTGGTTGCAAAATCTTGTAATTCCTCTAATTCACCTAAAGAATTAAGCATATTAGCTTTGGCAACCACACAGGGAATTAGAGGTAAATTAAGTTGATACATGTTGGAGTGATTTAAGAAAAATGTTCTTTTATTTATTATTGCAATACGTGAACCTTTACATTCTTTTAGTTACTTTTTTTTTTTAAGGATCTACATTTATCTTAGAAGCAATAAAAATAATATATACTGTATTTCAGTTTTACTAATGTGACACTAGATCTATGAATCATCATTTTTTTAAAATACTTTATATTTTGTTCTATTAGCTACTCAACCTCATTCCAGTCCATTCAAACTTACAATGTTAAAAACGTTGTACTCAGTTTTGGGTGTTTTTTGCCTTTTCGGTATTATTCCATTCCATCAGTGCATCTGTATGAATTATTTATGATGTCATGAATTACAAATGCTATATAGCAGGAAAATCTGTTTTTCTTACACTTGGATAGGATAAACACACAAAAATATAAGAAGAAGGCTTTTGTCAGGATTTTGCGCATAAACACAGAAGCAAGATATATATGAAAAAATACAAAATCAAAACATGGCGGTTAACTGATTCAGTATTGATCATGACTGTGTTTGAAGGTCGTTTTTTTTTACAATTAACAAAAAGTTTAATAAGGGTTAAACCCATTGAACCATTGAATTGCTTAGCATAAATAACATAATATAATCAATACCAACACAACACAGAACTGGTGAAAAAGACTGCACATTGTTGCATTTATTAACCAAATAAAAATGAACTTTCATAGGAAAAGTTCGAAAGAAGGCAATGCAAAAGCTCCTAAAGCCAAGATCCATGTACAAGCAGGTCAGGTCTCCAACAATATTGTAAACTCTGTGTAGCCCCTGCCGAGCTCCGCCCTTCAACTCAGAACCAGATGCCCTCAATGGCCAAGGGTCAGCAGATCTATGGGAGAAGCACAACGGGCCCGACCCGCTGTACCCTGCCCTTTCCATTAGCTCCAACAGGCTCTAGACAGGAATTGAGCCCTAAAATACCCTGCTATGATAACACCAACCAGCTCCAACTCAGTAGGAATCCAAGTAAATTTACATCCGTGGATTTACAGAGAGCTACAACGACTGCACATGCCTCTTCTACCACCAGCTACAACAACCCTAAGGAAAACTCTGCACCACTACATCTCCACAACTGCAATAAAAAAAAACTGTTACAGGCAAAAAAGATCAGACATGGAGGGAGGGAAAGAGAACGCTCAGCAGGAAAAGAGAAAGAGACTTTTTCTAACCTGGTATATGTAAGGTGAGTTCAAGCCCTCCCCTTACAAAGCAACAGTGTAACAGTGTAACAGTGTCTTAACCCTTGAGGCATCTCAGTTAAAGGTCTTACACATTGATTCACAATGTGTGCATGTAACTTAAATTCATTTTTAACTACAATCAAAAATTTATATTCCGACAAATGTTGAAGTGGTAGTAAAGCATAGGATATATAACTGTGGGTTATATGAGTAGACATTGCATACACATGGTTAAGTTATTTAATTCCTTAAAATGCTTTTATTAAGGTACTACCTTTTCTACTGCAATCTATATCAGTACGCTTTGACTGCAGAGCTATAGATTTCAATAGAAAGGGAATCACACTTTCTATTGGCTGTACTGCCCTCGTTTCATAACAGAAAAAAAAAACGCTGCGTAGAACAGCCAGATGCAACTTGAAAGGAGCTAGCAAGTAAAGGTAAGAAACAACCTTAAAGGGACATGAAACCCAATTTTTTTCTTTTAAACAACTTTCCACTTTACTTCTGTTATCTAATTTGTTTTGTCCTCTTGGTATCGTTTGTTGAAAAAGTATACCTAGGTAGGTTCAGGAGCTGCTGATTGGTGGTTACACATATATGACTCATGTTATTTGCTCGCCATATGTGTTTAACTAGCTCCAAGCAGAGCATTGCTACTTCTTCAACAAAGTATGCCAAGAGAATAAAGCAAATGAGATAAATTAAGTAAATGGGAAAGTTGTTTAAAATTGTATTCTCTATCTGAATCATGAAAGAAAAAAAATTGGGTTTTGTGTCACTTTAAAAAAAAGTGCTTTCAGCAATGAAATTACACTTAATCATGTTTACAAAGTAACTTTTACTCCTTACACTGCAATATTCTACGCATTACTATTACTTTAAGTTGTGTCAGCTTCCATAGTTTGAAAATGAAATATGATTTTGACCTACATTTCTAAACCAAGAAACTATCTTAATTAATAACATATGAACTGTGAAAATATGGCTATGTTAAAACGGAAAAAAAATGTGTGCAAACTGTTACAATATGCCATTAAAAAGTGAAGTCATCAACACTGCTGAATAAAATAAATCACAAAACCGTGCAAAAAGTGTATTTTCTAAAATAATTCTGTTAAACACTCTCAAATTAAAGTACTGGGGGTGTATGTGCTGCAAAGCCATAAATGCATAACTGTATTTTCCAATAGTTTTCTTATATATTGGAGTGCCCTCAAATTTAAAAACCCTGAAAAAAAAAAAAAATGAAAATACAATGGGCTAGATTACAAGTATTACGCTAATGTTATAGAGTACAAAATTGAAATATCGCAAACGCGTTAATTTGCGTGTGTATTACAAGTTAAAAGTAAACACATTTGCTCGAGTGTAATCGAATTTAGCGCACAACTGAAGACCTCACATAGAGGGTTAGGACTAAAATAACAGTTGCACCAAACACTTCAAAAATACATTAAAATAAACTATAACACTCATATAAACACTATGGGGTCAATTTATCAAGCTCCGAATGGAGCTTGATGCCTCGTGTTTCTGCTCCATAACCGCTGCTCCATAACCTGTCAATCTGCTCTGAGGCAGCGGACAGACATCGCCGAAAATGAACCCGATCCAATACGATCGGGTAGATTGACACCCCCTGCTGGCGGCCGATTGGCTGCAAATCTGCAGGGGGCGGCATTGCACCAGCAGTTCACAAGAACTGCTGGTGTAATGATAAATGCCAACAGCGGATCATGTCCGTCCGCACAATGATAAATGGACCCCTATGTGTTAAAAATTATTCATATAAATATAAAGAATATTTAGAAGGGTTTAAAGGTAAATGGCCATGTATTTGACAGCAAAGCACTTTTTTATATACAGTATATATATATATATATATATATATATAATTCTATAATATTAAATAATGTTTAACTGTGTATTTCCTGAAAATATTTAAAGGGTCAGTGTACCCCAATTTTCATACAACTGTATGTAACAGACACTACTGCACAGATACTGATATACAATTCCAATATAAATCCTTTTAAAACTTACTTAGAAGCTCCAAGTTAAGCACTGTTAATGCGGTTAGGCTGGGACACCCAGTGAAAGCGGATGGGAAAGCAGTAAGCACTCCCCCTAACTTGCACTACCCCTAACTTGCATATGCGCTAACATGAAATAAGTTTTCTCAAGGTACATTGTGTGTTTATTAAATATAAAATATTGAAAATATTAATAATTAATGTAATTAATTATTAAAGATGTGCTAAAATATTATAAAAAAAATCAAAAGAATATATATGTATATTTTACTGTAACTATAATAATTATTAATAATTATTATTATTTGTTTCAATATTTTATTTTTAATATTTATGTAATGCACCTTAATATTAACTAATTCTTCATGTGCGCTAACCCGACATCTTGTTAGACCTAAACTGCGTAACCCGAAGTGTGTTATGCATATTTTACATTCTAATGTTCTTCACATAGCAAAAAAAATTATTTTTATTTTTAAATATATATTTCTATATATCTGATAATGTTAATGTAAAATATCTATCTATACCTATACATCTATATAACTATATATGTATATAGGTATAGATATATAGAAATATTTATTTAAAATAAAAATAATGTTTTCCTGTATGTCCGGGTAATAAGTGTTTTTTACTTCTGCACTCTTCATTAAAGTCTATGGGAAGAATAAGTTAGCTTGGTTGCGATATATGAAGTCCTAAAGTTAGTGTTTGTCGGGTTTCGCTTGCATGGAAAAGTTTTACTTTCAACTTAATAATGCATGGTATCCGGCACTTGCAAAATCCTTACTTCTGGCGTTATTAACGCTTGAGCGAAAGCGCAAAATAGTTTACCACTTGTAATCTGGCCTAAAATGTTTTGGTCTACAATTGTCTAAAAGTGTTTCATCAGAGTTAGGATATTAAAATATATTTTCTTTGGGGACAGGTATAGATAGGTATCAAGAAAAGTTATTGTGATAAGACATTAGAAACCCATTTAAAAAAGCAGAATTATCCCATGTAAAAAAACAAATTAATCAGACTAGAATGTAACCCGTAGTCTGAGAGAGAGCGTTCATTAATTGTTTATCTTATTAAAGGGACACTTTGTAACTTAAAGGGACATAAAACAAGTTGGGATAGAGACAAAATATAATAATATGTACTTGAATTACTTTACCTGCAAATTTATTAACTCTTTCTAATTAGTTTCTGAATTGTAAAGCTCTTACTACCCCCATACATTTCCTTCTATGGCTGTATTTATATATATTGTTCTTTTGGTAGAATACAAAAGTGCATAGGGATTATCTGCTGGAGCATGCCTAGAAGCTGTGAACTCAGTTGAAATACAATGCCTGTGTCTAAACACTGATAAGAGGGGTGGAGTTGGCTGCTCCAGGTAGCTAACTTATGTAATTCATTTTGCTTATTTTTGAAAATTATTTTAAAATACTTTAATAAAAAAAAATAATTATGCAAACTATTTTTAATTAATTAGCCCTTTTAGGATAGTAGTATGGCGTGTTCCCCACACATTGCTTAATAAAAATGTTAAATTGGAGGATACTGCTCTTCTTGATGATATATAAGCCATTTTAACATCAAGGTTTTCCAGCTTGTTTAGAAAGACATAAAAATCCTTGTAAAATATCATATAGGATGACTATAAAAACCTTATAAATATATTAACACCATATTTGCTGCAATTGCTTTTCAATGACCAAAGTACCACCCACCGCTTGCCTTATTCAAAGAGACATTAACCCCATTGTTTTTTTATTTCATGACTCATACAGAGCATACAATTTTAAACAACTTTCCAGTTTACTTTTGTTATCAACTTTGTTTCATTCTGTTTTTATCCTTTGTTGAAGAATTAGCAATGTGCCACTAGGTCCTAGCCCTGGGAAGGGCTGAAAGGTATATACATGTGAATGTATTTGTATCTGTGTATGTATATATGTATATGTATGTGGATGTATGTGTACATGTGTATGTACACACATAGATACATCTGTAAACATATATACACATACAGAGATACACACACACAAATATCGATAGATAGATAGATAGATAGATAGATAGATAGATAGACACAGCCCTTCTCAGTCAAACACCTTGTCATATACTATATCCCTTTCAAAACTTTTTTTAAAAAAATGTATTTCAATAATAAACTTAAATTCTACATTTAATGAGTGTAATACTTTAACATGTTTCACAAGTGTTTTGTTATACTTTTCTTCTAGCCCTAACACTTTACTTTAGGTCTCAAGTCAAGTTAACTTTTTACAAAGTTTTTATGTGTTGTGCACAAGCTTTCAACTTGTAATATGAGCAATGTTTAATGCGGTTGTGCTATTCTTTGAAAGCATATAGTGCGCTAAATGTATGTCGGCCGTGCTAAACATTCGCTAGTTAATTTGTTTTACCATGGACTTGTAATACCAGATTGTGCGCTAGTCCTGCAATATATATATAATGACGCCAGTGCTATCATTAGCGTTTCACTTGTAATCTAGGCAATTGTCTCTACACACAGAGAAAGCATTCAGGCTTAGGAGAGGTTTTCTTTTCTACACCTAAAATCACAATATTGGGCATGGGCTTCATATGCTTTGTTTCCTTGCCAATAATTAAAACCAGGCAATGATACCTTTTTCTCCACTCTTTATTGTTTACCTCTCTAATGAAGCCTTTAGCTTAGACAATATCTTCTTACCTTGAGAACCAATTACTATATGTTAGAGTTATTGATTCCTTGTTTTGCAATAATATAAGCTACATCCTTACTTCCATGGTTGGGCTCATTGCCCATTTTGTCATATTATAAATAAAATGCACCTAAACTAAAGCCTTAGCAGCTGGTATTCATAGGATTTCAGTTCCAAACAAAACCTTTACACCCATGACATCATTCAGACTAAACATTTGGCGATACAGCTCATTGGAGCTAATAACAAACATTAAACAAACATAAAAATAAACTGCTAGCTGGATGGAGAACTTCTATGTCCTCTTGTGTTGGCAGCATTGTCATCAGTAAAAAGATTATCCTACAACTTTAATCACTTTTGATGTATCCTCATTAATCTTTGGAGACCTATTCTTATTAGCAATCAGACAATGTATAAGAAACATATTTGCACTAATAAACATTAGAGTTTCACCGTCCACCTCAATAAAGGAATAATTTGGGATAATTAAATTTGTATCACATTAAAGGACATTGATGGCATATCATATTCCAAACTGGACATCAAATGTACTTCAAAGGGACATTGTAGTCAACTTTTTTTTAGATTTAAACAACTTAAAAAAAAAAATATATATATATATATATATATTCCAAAGTAGAGCGCACTCACACACCTTTAAATTTAGCTGCCAGGGTGCCAACAGGCTATGGAATACAAGTAAAAAATGCGGAACTCGCTGTCCTTTTAATTCAGTGTATTTATTAGTGTAACATTTCGGGGGGACACTCCCCTTCCTCAGACCATCCGAGGAAGGGGAGTGTCCCCCGAAACGTTACACTAATAAATACACTGGATCAAAAGGACCAGCGAGTGCTGCATTTCGATAGCTATCACAGATTCCCTATTTAAATGTACAGTAGCATTGTTCAATATGCATCATCAGAAAAACACATATAATAAAATCATCAAAAAAGTTTTTTTTTTTTTATAAATCAACATTTTATTTTAGACAAATACAAGTTTCAGAAATTCAGCATTTACTACTAATGCATCAGATATAGAAATCAGATGCTTATTGTCATATCTATAAAACCAGAGGATTTAGATAAAACTATTAAAAATAATTATTTATTAAATAAACTGCAGATTTTAGATTTAAATGACCTGAACATATAGTTACAGTCTAATTTATCAAGCTGTGCATGCAGCTTTTCAGCTCTTGAGGTGAAGGGTCGCATAAATGAACCTGAAGACGATATAAGAATTGTTGTTAAAGGACATTTAAATACAGTAGAATTATATAATCAACAAATGCATGATGAAAAGACAATGCAAATGCACTTAGTTTGAGAGTTCAATTTTCCTTCCCCCTGCATCATGTGACAGTGATCAGCCAAACACAAAAATGCATAAACGTACAATATATTCTATAAATGCTCAGTGAAAGTGTGCACCTCAGAAAGTGTACATATAAAAAGATTGTGCACATTTAGAAAATGGAAGTGAATTATATAGTTGTTTAAAATTTTGTGCTCTGTATGAATAATAAAAGTTTAATTTTGACTTTACTGTTTCTGTAATATGCTATTTTTTAATGTCTCTGTCACCTCTGAGCTGGAGGTTTAAAACCACAGACTATTATTAATGTGGCAGCACAATGCTGCCTGCTCTACATTATCACATATGTACAGGTTCCCTGGTTGGGAAACTTGTCCGCCTGCACAATTATAAATGGCACCCATAGTCTAAATGTCATAGGTGAGTAATCACTCAAAATGTAAAGCAAAAAAAAAAAAAAAAAAAACTGAAACTATAAAACATATTCCAACATTTAAAAATAAAAAATAAAAAGATCTGAAAGCATTTTGTTCCAGTGTCAGTGTTGGATAAAACATTCACAGGTGATAGAATAAATAGTTACGCTATGAGGTTGTCTGTATGCCATTTAGCAAGAATGTCTTACAGATTATTTCTTGTTAAAATATATTTTTTCCACTTTAGAAGCGTTTCTACTTATTATATCAAAGTGTTTTGTAGCGGTTTTGAAAATTCTTTCTGGGACCTCTACATTGAACCAACAAAATGAGCTATTACCTGGACTTTCAATGAGAGCTTCAAGTAAAAAATTGTCTTTGCAAACAGCCTCAAATTCAACAGCTTTAGGCTGTAAAAAAACCTTGATTTTCCTTCTGCTGCCTTCCATAATATTCTAACATTTCTTAAAAATTTGAAACTATGGAGAACAAGCTTGCATGATTTATTAATGTTCTGTGGAGGGAATTTCAGAGGCAGAAATAAATAATCTGTATTTAGTGAGATCCCTGAAAATGCAATAAATATATGTTCTGCTTTACTGAAAGCAACTGTAACCAATTATTTAACTGTTCTATTATCGACTAGAGCAGTCCAAAATATAGAAATCCCAATTGAACCCCTACTTCAGACAGTGGGGTCGATTAATCATCGGTCTGTCCAACATGATCCGCTCAGCAGATCATGTCCGATAGACATCGATGAATGACGACAGCATACGCTGTCTGCATTTATCATTGCACAAGCAATGCCACCCCTTGCAGATTTGCGGCCGCTAGCAGGGGGTCTCAATCAGTCCAATCGTATACGATCGGGCGGATTGATATCCCCAGCCTCAGAGCAGGCGGACAAGTTATGGAGCAGCAGTCTTTAGACCGCTGCTTCATAACTGCTGTTTCCAGCGAGCCTGAAGGCTTGCACGGTAACAGGGGCATCGGAGCTTGATAATTCGGACCCAGTATGTCTAGGAATATTAGCAATAAGCTAATACGGATAAATTTGTGCATGTAAAGGATCCATATAATTAGTTACTTTTAAAAAAGGTCTTGATTTATTAGACAATGACATTTAAAATGTGTGCATGAAAGGGATATTTAAAATTTTTAGAACATATTTTTGTGTTATTGACCCTAATTAACTATGGCCTAGATTTGGAATTTGGCGGTAGCCGTGAAAACCAGCGTTAGGCTACCGCCGGTATTTGGAGTCAGTCAGGAAATGGTCTAACGCTCACTTTTCAGCCGCGACTTTTCCATACCGCAGATCCCCTTACGTCAATTGCGTATTCCTATCTTTTCAATGTGATCTTCCTAACTCCGGTATTTAGAGTTGTGTCTTAAGTGAGCGTTAGAAATCGAACGACAAAACTCCAGCCGCAGAAAAAAGTCAGTAGTTAAGAGCTTTCTGGGCTAACGCCGGATCATAAAGCTCTTAACTACTGTGCTCTAAAGTACACTAACACCCATAAACTACCTATGTACCCCTAAACCGAGGTCCCCCCACATCGCCGCCACTCGATTCAATTTTTTTAACCCCGAATCTGCCGACCGCCACCTACGTTATCCTTATGTACCCCTAATCTGCTGCCCCTAACACCGCCGACCCCTATTTTATATTTATTAACCCCTAACCTGCCCCCCTCAATGTCGCCGCCAGCTACCTACACTTATTAACCCCTAATCTGCCCACCGCACGCCGCCGCCAGCTACATTATAGCTATGTACCCCTAATCTGCTGCCCCTAACACCGCCGACCCCTATATTATATTTATTAACCCCTAACCTGCCCCCCACAACGTCGCCTCCGCCTGCCTACACTTATTAACCCCTAATCTGCCGAGCGAATCTCACCGCTACTATAATAAAGTTATTAACCCCTAATCCGCCTCACTCCCGCCTCAATAACCCTATAATAAATAGTATTAACCCCTAATCTGCCCTCCCTAACATCGCTGACACCTAACTTCAATTATTAACCCCTAATCTGCCGACCGAATCTCGCCGCTATTCTAATAAATGGATTAACCCCTAAAGCTAAGTCTAACCCTAACACTAACACCCCCCTAAGTTAAATATAATTTAACTCTAACTAAATAAATTAACTCTTATTAAATAAATTATTCCTATTTAAAGCTAAATACTTACCTGTAAAATAAATCCTAATATAGCTACAATATAAATTATAATTATATTTTAGCTATTTTAGGATTAATATTTATTTTACAGGTAACTTTGTAATTATTTTAACCAGGTACAATTGCTATTAAACAGTTAAGAACTATTTAATAGCTAAAATAGTTAAAATAATTACAAAATTACCTGTAAAATAAATCCTAACCTAAGTTACAATTAAACCTAACACTACACTATCAATAAATTAATTAAATACAATACCTACAATTACCTACAATTAAACCTAACACTACACTATCAATAAATTAATTAAATACAATATCTACAAATAAATACAATGAAATAAACTAACTAAAGTACAAAAAATAAAAAAGAACTAAGTTACAAAAAATAAAAAATATTTACAAACATCAGAAAAATATTACAACAATTTTAAACTAATTACACCTACTCTAAGCCCCCTAATAAAATAACAAAGACCCCCAAAATAAAAAAAATGCCCTACCCTATTCTAAATTACTAAAGTTCAAAGCTCTTTTACCTTACCAGCCCTGAACAGGGCCCTTTGCGGGGCATGCCCCAAAGAATTCAGCTCTTTTGCCTGTAAAAAAAACCATACAATACCCCCCCCCCAACATTACAACCCACATACCCCTAATCTAACCCAAACCCCCCTTAAAGAAACCTAACACTAAGCCCCTGAAGATCTTCCTACCTTGTCTTCACCATGCCAGGTATGACCGATCGTTCCAGGCTCCGAAATCTTCATCTAAGCCCAAGCGGGGGCTAGACATCCATCATCCGACGGCTGAAGAAGTCCAGAAGAGGCTCCAAAGTCTTCATCCTATCCGGGAAGAAGAGTAGATCCGGACCGGCAACCATCTTCTTCCAAGCGGCATCTTCTATCTTCATCCGATGAGGACCGGCTCCATCCATCATCCAAGATGGCGTCCCTCGAATTCCGATTGGCTGATAGGATTCTATCAGCCAATCGGAATTAAGGTAGGAAAATTCTGATTGGCTGATGGAATCAGCCAATCAGAATCAAGTTCAATCCGATTGGCTGATCTGATCAGCCAATCAGATTGAGCTTGCATTCTATTGGCATCCTATCAGCCAATCGGAATTCGAGGGACGCCATCTTGGATGACGTCCCTTAAAGGAACCGTCATTCGTCGGGAAGTCGTCGTCAGAAGAAGATGGGTCTGCGGTGGAGGTCTTCAAGATGGAGCCGGTCCTCATCGGATGAAGATAGAAGATGCCGCTTGGAAGAAGATGGTTGCCGGTCCGGATCTACTCTTCTTCCCGGATAGGATGAAGACTTTGGAGCCTCTTCTGGACTTCTTCAGCTGTCGGATGATGGATGTCTAGCCCCCGCTTGGGCTTAGATGAAGATATCGGAGCCAGGACGGATCGGTGTGATACCCGGTGAGGTGAAGACAAGGTAGGAAGATCTTCAGGGGCTTAGTGTTAAGTTTATTTAAGGGGGGTTTGGGTTAGATTAGGGGTATGTGGGTGGTGGGTTGTAATGTTGGGGGGGTATTGTATGTGTTTTTTTACAGGAAAAAGAGCTGAATTTCTTGGGGCATGCCCCGCAAAGGGCCCTGTTCAGGGCTGGTAAGGTAAAAGAGCTTTGAACTTTTGTAATTTAGAATAGGGTAGGGCATTTTTTATTTTGGGGGGCTTTGTTATTTTATTAGGGGGCTTAGAGTAGGTGTAATTAGTTTAAAATTGTTGTAATATTTTTCTTATGTTTGTAAGTATTTTTTTATTTTTTGTAACTTAGTTCTTTTTTATTTTTTGTACTTTAGTTAGTTTATTTCATTGTAGTTATTTGTAGGAATTGTATTTAATTTATTTATTGATAGTGTAGTGTTAGGTTTAATTGTAGGTAATTGTAGGTATTTTATTTAATTAATTTATTGATAGTGTAGTGTTAGGTTTAATTGTAGGTAATTGTAGGTATTTTATTTAATTTATTGATAGTGTAGTGTTAGGTTTAATTGTAACTTAGGTTAGGATTTATTTTACAGGTAATTTTGTAATTATTTTAACTAGGTAGCTATTAAATAGTTCTTAACTATTTAATAGCTATTGTACCTGGTTAAAATAAATACAAAGTTACCTGTAAAATAAATATAAATCCTAAAATAGCTATAATATAATTATAATTTATATTGTAGCTATATTAGGATTTATTTTACAGGTAAGTATTTAGCTTTAAATAGGAATAATTTATTTAATAAGAGTTAATTAATTTCGTTAGATTTAAATTATATTTAAGTTAGGGGGGTGTTAGTGTTAGGGTTAGACTTAGCTTTAGGGGTTAATGCATTTTTTAGAATAGTGGTGAGCTCCGGTCGGCAGATTAGGGGTTAATGTTTGAAGTTAGGTGTCGGCGATGTTAGGGAGGGCAGATTAGGGGTTAATACTATTTATTATAGGGTTAGTGAGGCGGATTAGGGGTTAATAACTTTATTATAATAGCGGTGCGGTCCGGTCGGCAGATTAGGGGTTAATAAGTGTAGGCAGGTGGAGGCGACGTTGAGGGCGGGAGATTAGGGGTTAATAAATATAATATAGGGGTCGGCGGTGTTAGGGGCAGCAGATTAGGGGTACATAGCTATAATGTAGGTGGCGGCGCTTTGCGGTCGGCAGATTAGGGGTTAATTATTGTAGGTAGCTGGCGGCGACGTTGTGGGGGGCAGGTTAGGGGTCAATAAATATAATACAGGGGTCGGCGGTGTTAGGGGCAGCAGATTAGGGGTTAAAAAAATGTAATCGAGTGGCGGCGATGTGGGGGGTTAATTAATTTATTGATAGTGTAGTGTTAGGTTTAATTGTAGGTAATTGTAGGTATTTTATTTAATTTATTGATAGTGTAGTGTTAGGTTTAATTGTAACTTAGGTTAGGATTTATTTTACAGGTAATTTTGAAATTATTTTAACTATTTTAGCTATTAAATAGTTCTTAACTATTTAATAGCTATTGTACCTGGTTAAAATAAATACAAAGTTACCTGTAAAATAAATATTAATCCTAAAATAGCTATAATATAATTATAATTTATATTGTAGCTATATTAGGATTTATTTTACAGGTAAGTATTTAGCTTTAAATAGGAATAATTTATTTAATAAGAGTTAATTAATTTCGTTAAATTTAAATTATATTTAAGTTAGGGGGGGTGTTAGTGTTAGGGTTAGACTTAGCTTTAGGGGTTAATACAGTTATTAGAATAGCGGTGAGCTCCAGTCGGCAGATTAGGGGTTAATGTTTGAAGTTAGGTGTCGGCGATGTTAGGGAGGGCAGATTAGGGGTTAATACTATTTATTATAGGGTTAGTGAGAGGGATTAGGGGTTAATAACCTTATTATAATAGCGGTGCAGTCTGGTCGGCAGATTAGGGGTTAATAAGTGTAGGCAGGTGGAGGCGACGTTGTGGGCGGCAGATTAGGGGTTAATAAATATAATATAGGGGTCGGCGGTGTTAGGGACAGCAGATTAGGGGTACATAGGGATAATGTAAGTAGCGGCGGTTTACGGAGCGGCAGATTAGAGGTTAATAATAATATGCAGGGGTCAGCGATAGCGGGGGCTGCAGAATAGGGGTTAATAAGTGTAAGGTTATGGGTGTTTAGACTCGGGGTACATGTTAGAGTGTTAGGTGCAGACGTAGGAAGTGTTTCCCCATAGCAAACAATGGGGCTGCGTTAGGAGCTGAACGCGGCTTTTTTGCAGGTGTTAGGTTTTTTTTCAGCTCAAACAGCCCCATTGTTTTCTATGGGGGAATCGTGCACGAGCACGTTTTTGAGGCTGGCCGCGTCCGCAAGCAACTCTGGTATCGAGAGTTGAAGTTGCGTTAAATATGCTCTACGCTCCTTTTTTGGAGCCTAACGCAGCCATTCTGTGGACTCTCAATACCAGAGTCATTTTAAAGGTGCGGCCAGAAAAAAGCCAGCGTTAGCTACGCGGGTCGTTACCAACAAAACTCTAAATCTAGCCGTATAGGTTTAACCTATGCAAAGGGGTTAAACATACTGTTAAACATACTGAGCAATACACTCCAGGAAGTAGGAATAATCAGGGAATGAACTGGTATTTAATGCTCATTAATATATATAACACAAGAGCTGCTGGTACAATGCCGCCCCCTGCAGATTTACGATTGGCAGCAGATCAACCCGATCATACTCAATCGGGTTGAATTGATACACCTACATTTATAAAATGGTAGGCAAAGCCTATGCTGCCAAAATATGCTTTAAAGTTCAATTTTAATCGTAGAAGCAACTGCAACTGTGCCCATTAACACTGGCAATGAATACATAACTAGACAAACATATCCTTGGCACAACAATATCTTACACATAAAAATCTGGTTTGCCAATGTTTGTATCATATCTGACCTTTTCAAACATTTATTCTTCTTTGTTTTCTGATGAGGTGATTTTGTCAGGTAGAGATACAGATCGCATATGAATTAAAAAATGCACGTACTGCTCATGTCAGAGCTAGTTTTAACCTGGACATTGTTATGATACCAATTGAAAAATTTGAAAACTAAGCAAGCCATATTACTGAGGGATATCAAAAGCATTTAAAAAAATCCCTAGTGTAGAATGTGTGCACATTACTCTCACTTCATAAATAAAATAACTTTTAACAAACCTAGGGGATTTGAGACATTACTGGAAGTTTTACAAATTATATTTTTTTAAAGACCTTTGTGATTGCTAGAGGTTCTCCAGAATTTTGAAGGTTAGCGGTACTTTAGTGACAATATAGTAAGGCAAAATTGAAAAATGTTCACAGCATTTTTCTGAAGTGTGCTTAACCTTGTTCAGCTCTTTGGAATTTTGCAGCACTGTAGAAATAAACAATAATAATAAACTTGTGTACATATAAAGCACCCAAAATTACATAAACTGCCATTGTGTGTGTGCGTCTATCTGTCTGTCTGTCTATCTATATGTATATTTATATGCGCTGCAATGTCATGCCATGCAATGTGTGATGTCTAAATTTCGTGGATAATGTCATGTTTTATTTAAAGGGGCATTCTACCTACTCCAGATGTTTTATTGTTTAAAATGATAGATAATCCCTTTATAACCCATTCCCCAGTTTTGCATAACCAACAGGATTATATTAATATACTTTTAAAATTTTTAATTACCTTGTATCTAAGCCTCTGCAGACTGCCCCTTATTTAAATTCTTTTGACAGACATGCATTCTAGCCAATTAGTGCTGACTCCTAGGTAGCTCCATGGAGTGAGCACAATGATATCTACATGGCACACATGAACTTGGGCTGTCTAGCTGTAGAAACTGTCAAAATGCACTGAGATAGGATACGGCCTTCAAGGGATTAGAATTTAGCATATGAGCCTACCTAGGTTTAGCTTTCAACAAAGAACACCAAGAAAAGCAAATTTGATGATAAGAGTAAATTGGAAAGTTGTTTAAAATTGTATGCCCTATCTGGATCATGAAAGTTTAATTTTGACTAGACTGTCCCTTTAAGAACTGATAAAATTTGTGACATATAATGCTATTGCACTGGTGATGTCATTGGTGGTATATCAATGATGTCTCAAAAAATCTCCTAAATGTTGGAAGGAGTTTTAATTTAGATTTTCCTTTATTTGAACAGTTTCATGAAAAATTTATATTTATTAATTAAAATATTACAGTGCAATACTTAAAATATTGTATTTTTAAACAGAAAGTGCATGCACAACTTATTTACTGGCTGTTAAAGGGACACTGTACCCAAAAATTTTCTTTCGTGATTCAGATCGAGCATGAAATTTTAAGCAACTTTCTAATTTACTCCTATTATCAAATTTTCTTCATTCTCTTGGTATCTTTATTTGAAATGCAAGAATGTAAGTTTAGATGCCGGCCCATTTTTGGTGACCAACCTGGGTTGTCCTTGCTGATTGGTGGATAAATTCATCCCCCAATAAAAAAGTGCTGTCCAGAGTACTGAAACCAAAAAAAAGCTTAGATGCCTTCTTTTTCAAATAATGATAGCAAGAGAACGAAGAAAAATTGATAATAGGAGTAAATTAGAAAGTTGCTTAAAATTGCATGCTCTTTCTGAATTACAAAAGAAAAAATTTGGGTTCAGTGTCCTTTTAAGGGCAAAAACTATAACACCAAAATCATAGAAGCAAAAATGTTTTTTTCCAATATTTGTAAAAGATGAATACACTATTAAATTTAAATGGAAACAAATACTTTAAAACTAAGAATAACATCCCTTTAGCCCATACCGGCTATCAATGTGATGTTACAGTCTGGTAAAAATGTGTGGGTGTGCCGTTGTGAGCTGGCTATGGGTGTGATATGTATTTAATGTAAGTGCATACATGTAGTCATTTATAATTTATAGGTTTTAGCAGCTGCTTCCTGTGCTCTGAAGGGTTTCATATTATTCTAACTCTGATTTGTTTTATCCTATAATTACTATTTAAGTCAAAACATATGGATATATTGAAATGGTTAATATATAAGGTTTTAACTGTATGAAAAAAACAACTACTGAATGGAGTTTTAATGACTGGATAAAACCCCACTCTTCTTGGTTATATAAACAATAAATATAAATACTGTAGTGCATTTGTTTAAAAAAAAGAACAAGAAAATGTGTTTCTTTGATGGAAATGATAATTACTTCCTTACAAGATAAATTACTGAGATAAATGCATTAAAAAGCAACGAAAATTATCCAAGCTATGACTAAAATATTTATAAACTTAACATGAAAACATATGTTAGGAAAAGGTCATTTAAAGATCCCACAAGAAGCAGACCAGTTTGCTGCAGTTGTAAATCTATTATAACACTGGAATTTCAATTTAAAAATGAAAGCCAAAGTTAAAATAAAGGTACAAAAAAGTTTTTTTTTGCTGTTGCGACCAAAAGAGGGCATTTTTATGTGTGTGTGTGTATGTATATATGTGTGTGTGTGTATATATATATATGTGTCAGTGACGTGCAGTGAGGTCAGAGGCTGGTGAGGCACTAGATATGATACGCCGGAGAAACACATGTACAGAGGGCCGCAAGTACCCCCAACAGGGCAGGTTTAAATGATAGCTGAACCAGTGCACAGGTGACATAATCAGGTGATGGGTGAGAGCAAGTTAGTAACCACTGAGTTACTGATCAGCTGATTACTTCACCTGTGCACTGATTCAGCTATAATGAAAACCTGGCCTGTTGGGGGTACTTGAGGACCATTGTTGAGAAACACTGCACTAAAGCACCAGCTCATCGGAAATGTATTGATTACCTGGAGAATAAAGCACACATTCTCTGCTCACTGACACCCATACACACTCTGCTCACATACACACTCACACAATTCTGTGGCACAGTGCCAGTTACTAAGCAATTAGAATGATACACAATCTCTTCTCTACTCACTACTGTATTGTAAAAATAGAAATAATTTACCATACAAGTTTTACACAAAGGACAAGTTATCAATACTGCCAACACAGCTGCTGTTGCAATATGGTATTCAAGAAACGCATGTGCTCATCCCACTTAGGTATGCTCTTCAACAAAGGACACCAAAGGATACCAAAAGAATGAAGTACATAATAATAAAAGTAAAATAGAAAGTTTATTTATTTATTTATTTTGTGCAATTTCTATCTGAATGATGGAAATGTAATTATGACTTTCATGTTCCTTTCAAAAACTAATTTGATTTGCTGACATGGGGCCAGTAACAATTGATGCTAATTCTCAAAATATAAATAACTAGAAAAGTCTATTAAAATAGCATGCTCTACCTCAATCATGAAAGTTTAATTTTAAATGTCTCCCTTTGACTATGTGTTTAACCAGTTACTTTACAGTGGCATTATTTCTAAAAACATTTAACTGCAATAATTACATATATATTTTTTAAATGACTCATTATCTCCTTTTTATTAATATAAACTTGTATAAAAGCAGCACATATTAAAAACACAATGCAACAGCTTTCAATTGATTTGTGAATTACAAGTTAACAGCAGTCTTTAAATAAATGGATGCTGCATCCTCTGACTGAACAGACATAACATATATGGAGTTTGTACCAAATTAAATCAAATAACCACGAAAAAGGGAGGCTTAGCCATATTCAATGTCAAAAACTTTAGTTTAAATAACATGGACACTGCACACTTAACTTCAAACTCTGGGTTTTAAATTATGGATTTAAATTTGAATTGACCATTTGACTTCCTGTCAGTATTGGGTTATGCTCACTTACTGTTCCCCCCTGTTAATGAGCTGTATCTGAACACAATGTGTGAATCACAAGAGATGTAGAATACTACTTTACTCTTCTGCTTGGGTTATGCTCATTTACTGTCCCCCTGTTAATGAGCTGTATCTGAACACAATTTGTGAATCACAAGAGATGTAGAATACTACTTTAGTCTTCTGCTTGGGTTATGCTCACTTACTGTCCCCCTGTTAATGAGCTGTATCTGAACACAATTTGTGAATCACAAGAGATGTAGAATACTACTTTACTCTTCTGCTTGGGTTATGCTCACTTACTGTCCCCCCCTGTTAATAAGCTGTATGTGAACACAATTTGTGACTCACAAGAGATGTAGAATACTACTTTACTCTTCTGCTTGGGTTATGCTCACTTACTGTCCCCCCCTGTTAATGAGCTGTATCTGAGCACAATGTGTGTATCACAAGAGATGTAGAATACTACTTTACTCTTCTGCTTGGGTTATGCTTACTTACTGCCCCCCCCCATGTTAATGAGCTGTAGCTGAACACAATTTGTGAATCACAAGAGATGTAGAATACTGCTTTACTCTTCTGCTTGGGTTATGCTCACTTACTGTCCCCCCCTGTTAATGAGCTGTATCTGAACACAATTTGTGAATCACAAGAGATGTAGAATACTACTTTACTCTTCTGCTTGGGTTATGCTCACTTACTGTCCCCCTATTAATGAGCTGTATCTGAACACAATTTGTGAATCACAAGAGATGTAGAATACTACTTTATTCTTCTGCTTGCGTTATGCTCACTTATTGTCCCCCTGTTAATGAGCTGTATCTGAACGCAATTTGTGAATCACAAGAGATGTAGAATGCTACTTTACTCTTCTGCTTGGGTTATGCTCACTTACTGTCCCCCTGTTAATGAGCTGTATCTGAACACAATTTGTGAATCACAAGAGATGTAGAATACTACTTTACTCTTCTGCTTGGGTTATGCTCACTTACTGTCCCCCCTGTTAATGAGCTGTATCTGAACACAATTTGTGAATCACAAGAGATGTAGAATACTACTTTACTCTTCTGCTTGGGTTATGCTCACTTACTGTCCCCCCCCTGTTACTGAGCTGTATCTGAACACAATGTGAGAATCACAAGAGATGTAGAATACTACTTTACTCTTCTGCTTGGGTTATGCTCACTTACTGTCCCCCTGTTAATGAGCTGTATCTGAACACAATTTGTGAATCACAAGAGATGTAGAATACTACTTTACTCTTCTGCTTGGGTTATGCTCACTTACTGTCCCCCCCCTGTTACTGAGCTGTATCTGAACACAATTTGTGTATCACAAGAGATGTAGAATACTACTTTACTCTTCTGCTTGGGTTATGCTCACTTACTGTCCCTCTGTTAATGAGCTGTATCTGAACACAATGTGTGAATCACAAGAGATGTAGAATACTACTTTACTCTTCTGCTTGGGTTATGCTCACTTACTGCCCCCCCATGTCAATGAGCTGTAGCTGAACACAATTTGTGAATCACAAGAGATGTAGAATACTACTTTACTCTTCTGCTTGGGTTATGCTCACTTACTGTCCCCCCCTGTTAATGAGCTGCATCTGAACACAATGTGTGAATCACAAGAGATGTAGAATACTACTTTACTCTTCTGCTTGGGTTATGCTCACTTACTGTCCCCCCTGTTAATGAGCTGTATCTGAACACAATTTGTGAATCACAAGAGATGTAGAATACTACTTTACTCTTCTGCTTGGGTTATGCTCACTTACTGCCCCCCCCCCCCCTGTTAATGAGCTGTATCTGAACACAATTTGTGAATCACAAGAGATGTAGAATACTACTTTACTCTTCTGCTTGGGTTATGCTAACTTACTGTCCCCCTGTTAATGAGCTGTATCTGAACACAATTTGTGAATCACAAGAGATGTAGAATACTACTTTACTCTTCTGCTTGGGTTATACTCATTTACTGTCCCCCTATTAATGAGCTGTATCTGAACACAATGTGTGAATCACAAGAGATGTAGAATACTACTTTACTCTTCTGCTTGGGTTATGCTCACTTACTGTCCCCCCCTGTTAATGAGCTGTATCTGAACACAATTTGTGAATCACAAGAGATGTAGAATACTACTTTACTCTTCTGCTTGGGTTATGCTCACTTACTGTCCCCCCCTGTTAATGAGCTGTATCTGAACACAATTTGTGAATCACAAGAGATGTAGAATACTACTTTACTCTTCTGCTTGGGTTATACTCATTTACTGTCCCCCTATTAATGAGCTGTATCTGAACACAATGTGTGAATCACAAGAGATGTAGAATACTACTTTACTCTTCTGCTTGGGTTATACTCATTTGCTGTCCCCCTGTTAATGAGCTGTATCTGAACACAATTTGTGAATCACAAGAGATGTAGAATACTACTTTACTCTTCTGCTTGGGTTATGCTCACTTACTGTCCCCCCTGTTAATGAGCTGTATCTGAACACAATTTGTGAATCACAAGAGATGTAGAATACTACTTTACTCTTCTGCTTGGGTTATGCTCACTTACTGTCCCCCTGTTAATGAGCTGTATCTGAACACAATTTGTGAATCACAAGAGATGTAGAATACTACTTTACTCTTCTGCTTGGGTTATGCTCACTTACTGTCCCCCCCTGTTAATGAGCTGTATCTGAACACAATGTGTGAATCACAAGAGATGTAGAATACTACTTTACTCTTCTGCTTGGGTTATGCTCACTTACTGTCCCCCCTGTTAATGAGCTGTATCTGAACACAATGTGTGAATAACAAGAGATGTAGAATACTACTTTACTCTTCTGCTTGGGTTATACTCACTTACTGTCCCCCTGTTAATGAGCTGTATCTGAACACAGTTTGTGAATCACAAGAGATGTAGAATACTACTTTACTCTTCTGCTTGGGTTATGCTCACTTACTGTCCCCCCTGTTAATGAGCTGTATCTGAACACAATTTGTGAATCACAAGAGATGTAGAATACTACTTTACTCTTCTGCTTGGGTTATGCTCACTTACTGTCCCCCCCTGTTAATGAGCTGCATCTGAACACAATGTGTGAATCACAAGAGATGTAGAATACTACTTTACTCTTCTGCTTGGGTTATGCTCACTTACTGTCCCCCCTGTTAATGAGCTGTATCTGAACACAATTTGTGAATCACAAGAGATGTAGAATACTACTTTACTCTTCTGCTTGGGTTATGCTCACTTACTGCCCCCCCCCCCTGTTAATGAGCTGTATCTGAACACAATTTGTGAATCACAAGAGATGTAGAATACTACTTTACTCTTCTGCTTGGGTTATGCTCACTTACTGTCCCCCTGTTAATGAGCTGTATCTGAACACAATTTGTGAATCACAAGAGATGTAGAATACTACTTTACTCTTCTGCTTGGGTTATACTCATTTACTGTCCCCCTATTAATGAGCTGTATCTGAACACAATGTGTGAATCACAAGAGATGTAGAATACTACTTTACTCTTCTGTTTGGGTTATGCTCACTTACTGTCCCCCCCTGTTAATGAGCTGTATCTGAACACAATTTGTGAATCACAAGAGATGTAGAATACTACTTTACTCTTCTGCTTGGGTTATGCTCACTTACTGTCCCCCCCTGTTAATGAGCTGTATCTGAACACAATTTGTGAATCACAAGAGATGTAGAATACTACTTTACTCTTCTGCTTGGGTTATACTCATTTACTGTCCCCCTATTAATGAGCTGTATCTGAACACAATGTGTGAATCACAAGAGATGTAGAATACTACTTTACTCTTCTGCTTGGGTTATACTCATTTACTGTCCCCCCTGTTAATGAGCTGTATCTGAACACAATTTGTGAATCACAAGAGATGTAGAATACTACTTTACTCTTCTGCTTGGGTTATACTCATTTACTGTCCCCCTATTAATGAGCTGTATCTGAACACAATGTGTGAATCACAAGAGATGTAGAATACTACTTTACTCTTCTGCTTGGGTTATGCTCACTTACTGTCTCCCCCTGTTAATGAGCTGTATCTGAACACAATTTGTGAATCACAAGAGATGTAGAATACTACTTTACTCTTCTGCTTGGGTTATGCTCACTTACTGTCCCCCCTGTTAATGAGCTGTATCTGAACACAATTTGTGAATCACAAGAGATGTAGAATACTACTTTACTCTTCTGCTTGGGTTATGCTCACTTACTGTCCCCCTGTTAATGAGCTGTATCTGAACACAATTTGTGAATCACAAGAGATGTAGAATACTACTTTACTCTTCTGCTTGGGTTATGCTCACTTACTGTCCCCCCCTTGTTAATGAGCTGTATCTGAACACAATGTGGGAATCACAAGAGATGTAGAATACTACTTTACTCTTCTGCTTGGGTTATGCTCACTTACTGTCCCCCCTGTTAATGAGCTGTATCTGAACACAATGTGTGAATAACAAGAGATGTAGAATACTACTTTACTCTTCTGCTTGGGTTATGCTCACTTAATGTCCCCCTGTTAATGAGCTGTATCTGAACACAGTTTGTGAATCACAAGAGATGTAGAATACTACTTTACTCTTCTGCTTGGGTTATGCTCACTTACTGTCCCCCCTGTTAATGAGCTGTATCTGAACACAATTTGTGAATCACAAGAGATGTAGAATACTACTTTACTCTTCTGCTTGGGTTATGCTCACTTACTGTCCCCCCCTGTTAATGAGCTGCATCTGAACACAATTTGTGAATCACAAGAGATGTAGAATGCTACTTTACTCTTCTGCTTGGGTTATGCTCACTTACTGTCCCCCTGTTAATGAGCTGTATCTGAACACAATTTGTGTATCACAAGAGATGTAGAATACTACTTTACTCTTCTGCTTGGGTTATGCTCACTTACTGTCCCCCCCCCCCCCCTGTTAATGAGCTGTATCTGAACACAATTTGTGAATCACAAGACAAGAGATGTAGAATACTACTTTACTCTTCTGCTTGGGTTATGCTCACTTACTGTCCCCCTGTTAATGAGCTGTATCTGAACACAATGTGTGTATCACAAGAGATGTAGAATACTACTTTACTCTTCTGCTTGGGTTATGCTCACTTACTGTCCCCCTGTTAATGAGCTGTATCTGAACACAATTTGTGAATCACAAGAGATGTAGAATACTACTTTACTCTTCTGCTTGGGTTATGCTCACTTACTGTCCCCCCCTGTTACTGAGCTGTATCTGAACACAATTTGTGAATCACAAGAGATGTAGAATACTACTTTACTCTTCTGCTTGGGTTATGCTCACTTACTGCCCCCCCCCCCCCTTTTAATGAGCTGCATCTGAACACAATTTGTGACTCACAAGAGATGTAGAATACTACTTTACTCTTCTGCTTGGGTTTTGCTCACTTACTGTCCCCCCCCCCCCCCCCCCCCGTTAATGAGCTGTATCTGAACACAATTTGTGAATCACAAGAGATGTAGAATACTACTTTACTCTCCTGCTTGGGTTATGCTCACTTACTGTCCCCCCCTGTTAATGAGATGTATCTGAACACAATTTGTGAATCACAAGAGATGTAGAATACTACTTTACTCTCCTGCTTGGGTTATGCTCACTTACTGTCCCCCCCTGTTAATGAGCTGTATCTGAACACAATTTGTGAATCACAAGAGATGTAGAATACTACTTTACTCTCCTGCTTGGGTTATGCTCACTTACTGTCCCCCCCTGTTAATGAGATGTATCTGAACACAATTTGTGAATCACAAGAGATGTAGAATACTACTTTACTCTTCTGCTTGGGTTATGCTCACTTACTGTCCCCCTGTTAATGAGCTGTATCTGAACACAATTTGTGAATCACAAGAGATGTAGAATACTACTTTACTCTTCTGCTTGGGTTATGCTCATTTACTGTCCCCCTATTAATGAGCTGTATCTGAACACAATGTGTGAATCACAAGAGATGTAGAATACTACTTTACTCTTCTGCTTGGGTTATGCTCACTTACTGTCCCCCCCTGTTAATGAGCTGTATCTGAACACAATTTGTGAATCACAAGAGATGTAGAATACTACTTTACTCTTCTGCTTGGGTTATGCTCACTTACTGTCCCCCCTGTTAATGAGCTGTATCTGAACACAATTTGTGAATCACAAGAGATGTAGAATACTAATTTACTCTTCTGCTTGGGTTATGCTCACTTACTGTCCCCCTGTTAATGAGCTGTATCTGAACACAATTTGTGAATCACAAGAGATGTAGAATACTACTTTACTCTTCTGCTTGGGTTATGCTCACTTACTGTCCCCCCCTGTTAATGAGCTGTATCTGAACACAATGTGTGAATCACAAGAGATGTAGAATACTACTTTACTCTTCTGCTTGGGTTATGCTCACTTACTGTCCCCCCTGTTAATGAGCTGTATCTGAACACAATGTGTGAATAACAAGAGATGTAGAATACTACTTTACTCTTCTGCTTGGGTTATGCTCACTTACTGTCCCCCTGTTAATGAGCTGTATCTGAACACAGTTTGTGAATCACAAGAGATGTAGAATACTACTTTACTCTTCTGCTTGGGTTATGCTCACTTACTGTCCCCCCTGTTAATGAGCTGTATCTGAACACAATTTGTTAATCACAAGAGATGTAGAATACTACTTTACTCTTCTGCTGGGGTTATGCTCACTTACTGTCCCCCCCTGTTAATGAGCTGCATCTGAACACAATTTGTGAATCACAAGAGATGTAGAATACTACTTTACTCTTCTGCTTGGGTTATGCTCACTTACTGTCCCCCTGTTAATGAGCTGTATCTGAACACAATTTGTGTATCACAAGAGATGTAGAATACTACTTTACTCTTCTGCTTGGGTTATGCTCACTTACTGTCCCTCCCCTGTTAATGAGCTGTATCTGAACACAATTTGTGTATCACAAGAGATGTAGAATACTACTTTACTCTTCTGCTTGGGTTATGCTCACTTACTGTCCCCCTGTTAATGAGCTGTATCTGAACACAATGTGTGTATCACAAGAGATGTAGAATACTACTTTACTCTTCTGCTTGGGTTATGCTCACTTACTGTCCCCCTGTTAATGAGCTGTATCTGAACACAATTTGTGAATCACAAGAGATGTAGAATACTACTTTACTCTTCTGCTTGGGTTATGCTCACTTACTGTCCCCCCCCCTGTTACTGAGCTGTATCTGAACACAATTTGTGAATCACAAGAGATGTAGAATACTACTTTACTCTTCTGCTTGGGTTATGCTCACTTACTGCCCCCCCCCCTGTTAATGAGCTGCATCTGAACACAATTTGTGACTCACAAGAGATGTAGAATACTACTTTACTCTCCTGCTTGGGTTATGCTCTCTTACTGTCCCCCCCTGTTAATGAGATGTATCTGAACACAATTTGTGAATCACAAGAGATGTAGAATACTACTTTACTCTCCTGCTTGGGTTATGCTCACTTACTGTCCCCCCCTGTTAATGAGCTGTATCTGAACACAATTTGTGAATCACAAGAGATGTAGAATACTACTTTACTCTCCTGCTTGGGTTATGCTCACTTACTGTCCCCCCCTGTTAATGAGATGTATCTGAACACAATTTGTGAATCACAAGAGATGTAGAATACTACTTTACTCTTCTGCTTGGGTTATGCTCACTTACTGTCCCCCTGTTAATGAGCTGTATCTGAACACAATTTGTGAATCACAAGATATGTAGAATACTACTTTACTCTTCTGCTTGGGTTATGCTCACTTACTGTCCCCCCCTGTTAATGAGCTGTATCTGAACACAATTTGTGAATCACAAGAGATGTAGAATACTACTTTACTCTTCTGCTTGGGTTATGCTCACTTACTGTCCCCCCTGTTAATGAGCTGTATCTGAACACAATTTGTGAATCACAAGAGATGTAGAATACTACTTTACTCTTCTGCTTGGGTTATGCTCACTTACTGTCCCCCTATTAATGAGCTGTATCTGAACACAATTTGTGAATCACAAGAGATGTAGAATACTACTTTACTCTTCTGCTTGGGTTATGCTCACTTACTGTCCCCCCCTATTAATGAGCTGTATCTGAACACAATGTGTGAATCACAAGAGATGTAGAATACTACTTTACTCTTCTGCTTGGGTTATGCTCACTTACTGTCCCCCCTGTTAATGAGCTGTATCTGAACACAATGTGTGAATCACAAGAGATGTAGAATACTACTTTACTCTTCTGCTTGGGTTATGCTCACTTACTGTCCCCCCTGTTAATGAGCTGTATCTGAACACAATGTGTGAATCGCAATTGATGTAGAATACTACTTTACTCTTCTGCTTGGGTTATGCTCACTTACTGTCCCCCCCTGTTAATGAGCTGTATCTGAACACAATGTGTGAATCACAAGAGATGTAGAATACTACTTTACTCTTCTGCTTGGGTTATGCTCACTTACTGTCCCCGTGTTAATGAGCTGTATCTGAACACAATTTGTGAATCACAAGAGATGTAGAATACTACTTTACTCTTCTGCTTGGGTTATGCTCACTTACTGTCCCCCCTGTTAATGAGCTGTATCTGAACACAATGTGAGAATCACAAGAGATGTAGAATACTACTTTATTCTTCTGCTTGGGTTATGCTCACTTACTGCCCCCCCCCCCTGTTAATGAGCTGTATCTGAACACAATGTGAGAATTACAAGAGATGTAGAATACTACTTTACTCTTCTGCTTGGGTTATGCTCACTTACTGCCCCCCCCCCCCTGTTAATGAGCTGTATCTGAACACAATTTGTGAATCACAAGAGATGTAGAATACTACTTTACTCTTCTGCTTGGGTTATGCTCACTTACTGCCCCCCCCCCCCCCCTGTTAATGAGCTGTATCTGAACACAATTTGTGAATCACAAGAGATGTAGAATACTACTTTACTCTTCTGCTTGGGTTATGCTCACTTACTGTCCCCCCCTATTAATGAGCTGTATCTGAACACAATGTGTGAATCACAAGAGATGTAGAATACTACTTTACTCTTCTGCTTGGGTTATGCTCACTTACTGTCCCCCCTGTTAATGAGCTGTATCTGAATACAATGTGTGAATCGCAAGAGATGTAGAATACTACTTTACTCTTCTGCTTGGGTTATGCTCACTTACTGTCCCCCCTGTTAATGAGCTGTATCTGAACACAATGTGTGAATCGCAAGAGATGTAGAATACTACTTTACTCTTCTGCTTGGGTTATGCTCACTTACTGTCCCCCCCTGTTAATGAGCTGTATCTGAACACAATGTGTGAATCACAAGAGATGTAGAATACTACTTTACTCTTCTGCTTGGGTTATGCTCACTTACTGTCCCCCTGTTAATGAGCTGTATCTGAACACAATTTGTGAATCACAAGAGATGTAGAATACTACTTTACTCTTCTGCTTGGGTTATGCTCACTTACTGTCCCCCCTGTTAATGAGCTGTATCTGAACACAATGTGAGAATCACAAGAGATGTAGAATACTACTTTATTCTTCTGCTTGGGTTATGCTCACTTACTGCCCCCCCCCCCTGTTAATGAGCTGTATCTGAACACAATGTGAGAATCACAAGAGATGTAGAATACTACTTTACTCTTCTGCTTGGGTTATGCTCACTTACTGCCCCCCCCCCTGTTAATGAGCTGTATCTGAACACAATTTGTGAATCACAAGAGATGTAGAATACTACTTTACTCTTCTGCTTGGATTATGCTCACTTACTGTCCCCCTGTTAATGAGCTGCATCTGAACACAATTTGTGAATCCCAAGAGATGTAGAATACTACTTTACTCTGCTGCTTGGGTTATGCTCACTTACTGTCCCCCCCTGTTAATGAGCTGTATCTGAACACAATTTGTGAATCGCAAGAGATGTAGAATGCTAC